>NC_053135.1:16348388-16575888 GCF_010015445.1 Perca fluviatilis | reverse complement strand
TTAATTATCGCGATTATTCATGTTGATGGCGCAATCTACCCGCGAAGTTTAGCCACAAGCTGCAACGCGTCATCTTGAGTAAACATGGCTGAAAGCGAAACGAGAAGCTGGTGAAAAAGGCTGGTGCATTATTTGGACTTGGTTTGGATTTAAGCCGCAACAACGGACCAGTGGTCGAGCCGTACCATGGAGCCTTTTCTCAGCCTGACAATTCACTATATAATGGACGATTGGAATCTTGGCAGCCGGTGTTTGCAGACGTCGTACTTCCCCGCTGAACGCGCACGTGTGTGTGAGTGTGTGTATATGTGCAGCGGCGGAGTGGGACCAAAAAAAATCTACCGTGAAGTTCACGGCCCGCCGTACGGGTTGAGCAGAGGCTGCACAGTTTGACCAGCGGCCGGTGTTCCGGTTTAACTGGTTTTTGAATTAACTGGTGATATGTGTTGCAGGCAGGGCTGCACCGCTGCAGTAAACAATTCGGATGAATTCGCCTCTTTTTCACATTCATTTGAAAACATTACGGTATGAACGGGTTGCTGGGACAGTAGTTTTGGACCCGACAGATATACATGAACAAATGAGTCGTTTATGTTACGAAAATATCACTCGTTATCTGGCGAGTGTGTAACGTCAAGGTCTCTTACCACGGTTCTGACTGTAAACCATGCACGGACACACCGATTTTTTAGATTATCTAGTGACATTCACGCTTTAGTTAGTTATAAAACGGTGTCCAGCCTATAGGTAGGGTAGGCCTATTATAGATAACAAACAAGCTAACAACAAAGACACCAGCACAAACCTGATATTTCACCTTTCCACACCTGCGCCTATATCCAAATCGCTATAAAATGGGAGTTTGACCGTCCTGAGTCCTGTCCATTGACATATGTCCTGTCCAAATATGATGAATGAGTAGTAGTGTACACTACCATAGTGATGAGAATGATGCACGTCCGTAGAATTCAATATAAAACACAATCAACGGTAGAAAATTGGGCACAAATAAATTCTGGCATCAGTCGTTGCTATCGCCACAAATATACTGCAAACACCTCAGAAAGTATGTTTCACTTATCCCTGTATGAAAGAATCTCAAATCAACTTGAAGTCAGATTAATAACGGAATGATAGGCTACAAATATAACACAGATAACGGAAAATTTTGGAAAACACACTGACGCTTGCAGTAGCCAATTGTGAACAGGCATTGACACAGCCACCCACGTTGTCAGTCTTCGTTCTTGCAGCGGCATCCCAAGTTAATTCAATAACAGTACAACATGGATTAAGTGTATTGAGATCGGTTAATATTTAAATACCGCCTGTAAGTAAAACATAAACTACATTGAGGTTTTACACCCAGCTAACGCAGCGTGGAGACAGCGGTCAGCTGTGGGAAAAAGAAACCGAGAAAAAAAAGTGGTAAGAGGGAAAAAAAAAAGAAAATTAAATAAATGGGGAGGGAGAGGGGAGCCTTCCAAAAAAAAAAAAAAAAAAAAAAAGGCCAAAAACTTTAGTTAAAAAAAAATGAAAAACGAGTCACGTGCAAACGCATATCATTCATTGTTATTAATGTGTAGGTCTATCTCAGCACAGTCTCTTCAACCTGGGCCGCAAGTCAAGTGATTATAGTTGTGTTTAATTTCATATGACCCATATTAGGAATCTGAATGATATCAAACTCTCTCGAGTAGCCTAGATTTGTAATCATATACCATGACCATTTTGTGTGTCAAGTAGGCCACCAAATTATAAGTGTGGGATAAATAAAAGTCAAACTCTGAGAAAAAAAGCTTTATAGTTCTTCACATCAAATCACTAGACTTTTGCTGCAACTCACTTCATAACTTAACCCGGAGACTAAGATAACACTAAGTCGCGAGAGAAAAACGAGGATCAGCACTTTGCTACAATACAATGGCCATATGGTCATAACAATAGTGTATAGGCTACCATAAGAACAAAAGCGATTCTGGGTTGACATAAAAACACAACTAGTTGACCGCAAAGTAAACACGTCAGTCATTGACGTGTCGCAAAATGAAACACGTCAGTCATGACTGACGTGTTTCATTTTACCCCCAAAACGGAATAAAGTGTTAAGTGGGTCCTGCAGTGTGTTGTACATCAGTTAGTTTTCGGTATGTGAGGCAAATATGAACCTACTTTACAGTTTCTAGGTTTGCATTTGCCCATGTTAAATTGTGATATCACCAGTTAACATGGGCGTATATTTCTCTCATATGTTAACCTGTGTTAATTTAGACTAAGAGTCCACTATATAGATAGAAATCACAAAACCATTTCAGCGGTGTGTAGTGTAATGGTATAGATGATGTGTAAGTTACTCCGCCGTTTTCCCTGATCCATTACATCCAGTTGAATCCCAGCGTTTTTTCGTTTTTATTTTTATTTTCGTTCATACAGTATGTGTCTATTTAGGTGGATAATCCTTAAACGGACATGAGTGTAAGTGCTACTGCAGTTTAGTTTTCTGAGCCTTTAAAGATTACAAATTCCCACACATTTTGCATGACATTATGTGATAGGGTAAAATTTAATAAAACAGATTAACATGAAACTTTCCCAGCTCTTTTTCTACAATATATCATATCCCAGTTTGCTTAAATTTTAGATACAGTGTTGTTTTTTAATGGTGAAATGTTTACTAATGTAAATTCACAAGTCGATCTGGGTGTCCTCGCGGCTTGCAGTAAGAAGATCGAGACACAGTCGCCAGACAACGGATGATATTTCGCAGTGACAACGGCTAGTGTTTTCATGAATGGGGGACCAGAATTAATGCTCAGCAACTCGTTTCTATCGTCAAGTTTCACAAGACACCGACAAATGAATGAAAAATAGTTTATTTCCTGGTTAGTCGGGAATGGGTCCTGAAAGGCCACGCCCACACCACATCTGCATCTATCACCAGTTAATTCAAAAACCAGTTAAACCGAAACACCGGCCGCGGCACACCAGGCCGCTGGATGGTGTTGCTAAGAACTTGCAAAGTATAACTATTATCAGACCGGCCCACCGTGAAAAAGTCCCGACTCTCCCGGTTTTGTGTGTGTGTGTGTGTACACACAACCCAGGTAGCAAACAGACGTTAGGGCACGTCAATATTGGTTGGTTACGTTGGCCCAACCTATACAACAGAAATACAACGTTAGACCACGTTGGCATAGTCAGCTGCGATGGCCCGACCTATCTGACAGAAATACAACGTTAGGCAAAACGTTACGTATGGTCAGCTGCAATGGCCGAATTACGTTACTTCAAAATATATGCTAGCAGCATTTCATGTTTTATCACTCTTCCCAGTAAACATGGCGAAAGAATATTTGTCTGGCTTTCGTTTTTTATGAGCGTTTTTCCAAGTAATACAATGCATCAAATGTGTGAAATCAGAACAATGTATTTATTAAAGATTACAAAGAAATGACAGGACATCATATGACAAAAGATGGATGAATAAAATAATATAAGAATAATAATTTCCTCTACATTCACATTTTGTGTAAAACTGAAAATGTAACATAAGGGGGTAAAATGAGGTAACATGTTCAATCTTTCCTTATTTTAAGTACTTTATTAAAGTTTATGCAAAACAAGTTTACTGTATAAATACAGTATAAGTAATAACATACAAAAACAAGATACAACATGTGCAAATCATTGCATAATGTGCAAAATATAATAATATGCATTGAATGCGTTTTAAGTCCAGAATCTTTCATTAAGTGCTGTGACACAGTGGCTGTTTATTACAGTCTGCTGTAAAAACGTTACATCTGGTTTTAAATAAATTTTCCTGGGCTAATCCCTTATCGAAAAAAAAAGCTTTGCTACAGACAGCAGCCTCATATCTGCGCCCAGTGTGTTGACAAACAAGTCACCAACACCGACACTTACTTTTAGCTTACTTCGGATTTCATACAATACATTTCAGAAACATTTACTTGTTAATCATTGTTTTATTTGTCTGACAAGTCATCTAAACAAACCTTACCCAGCAGCAGATCCGTTTGACATGTAAAACACCGTATGTAAACAATGTACAGTTTATTTATGTAAACACCGTATTTTATAGGTATCATACCCTGTCCTCGCTATATTACTTACACAACATGAATACCATCTAAACGTCTGGATGCATCGGACCTAAAGATGAGCGCGAGCTCATTCTTACAAGAGAACGGTGAGTGTGTGATATAGAATTGTATACCGTTATTTTCCGTTATCTTCTAACCGTTAGCCTCCACTTCAGCCGTTAACGTTAGCCCAGCCAGTCCAAGGTAATCTGCTCGATTAAATATATTGTTTTGTTATATAGCTATTTGTTTCAATATGTAATCAATCTGTTATCTAGTAAGGCTCGATCTGTTATATGGCTTCACGTTAGCAATCTGATGTAAATTTCGCCTTATAATTTAGCATACCGGAATTTGCGCGACAGCTAGCATCTACATCTAGCCTGCTAGCTTCTAGCTAACAGTTAACGTTAGCTAGCTATCGAGCCATAGCTAGGTAAACATAGCTTTTCGTAGGCATAACGTTAGCTAGATTAAACAGAATCGAAATCAGCTGTAATTAACGTTAGTTATTTGTTTGGCAGCATACTTAGCCCTACAGAGATAGCTACGTAACTACACACTAGCTATGTCTGCAAACATTTATTCAGACAGAACACTAAAACGTCCGGCAGGCAGCCGGAGGGCTTACAACGTCCTTAGTGAGGTTCATAGTGAGGTTAACGTCAATGCTGAATCTGACGCAGCCGACGTAAATATATGCCTGGCAAAACACGCCCTGCGCTGATGATGTGTGGTCAGACGCTGTATCTGATTGGCCCATGTCCTATGAATCAGACGAGTTAGAGACTGAGTTTAATGTTCGCGATAACGTGATTGGTGAATTTTGGTCAGATGCTCCAACAGAAACTGACTCAAGTGATGACGAATCTGTTGAGTCTGCAGAGTGTCTTGGGGAGGAGCTCAGAGGTTGGGCAATAGACAGCCAAATACCACAATGCCACCTAAATGGGCTCTTGGGCATCCTGAGAAGATATCATCCATATCTCCGCGAAGGATGCCCGCTTATCACTGAAGTACTCCAACAAATTATGAGGTCCAGCAGATTGCTGGTGGCACCATGCATTATTTTGGAGTTGAGAAAGGCATTAGGCATGTGTTAAACCAGATAGACCCTCTCCCAAAGCCCATTTATTTACAAGTGAATATTGATGGATACACTTGTTCAAAAGCAGCAATCAGCAGTTCTGGCCCATTCTAGGCTTGGTAGAAGAAGACAAAACAAAGCAACCATTCGTCATCGCTTTATATCTTGGATCTAAAAACCAGAGAATGTCAATCTGTTCCTGGAAACATTTGTGAATGAATATGGAAAGCTTAAATTAGAGGTGTGGATGTAATTGGCAAATGTGTAGATATTAAAATTTCCAATTTTGTTTTGCGGCCTGCAGTGGAGGCTTTTTTTGTAAAAAACATTAAAGCCCACAATGCATACCACGGCTGTGAAAAATGCACACAGAGGGGGAACATGGGGCGAAAATCGCATGACTTTTCCTGAAGTTGATTCACCCTTAAGGACAGAATCGTCTTTTATCAATAAAGATGATGAGTTTCACCCATAAAGGGACCAGTGTTTTGACAGGGGTTGGAATTGGTATGGTTACCCAATTTCCATTAGATGTTATGCACCTGGTTTTTCTTGGGGTTATGAGAAAGTTGATAGGTTTTTGGATGAGGGGACTACTTCCAACTCGTTTAGGTGCTCATCAGATAGGCCTAATTTCTGCAGCTCTTATGTCCTTTGCCATGACACTCCCCAGAGAGTTTGCACGGAAGGGGAGATCACTTGTTGAGGTAGATAGGTGGAAAGCAACAGAGTTCAGAACTTTTCTCCTGTACACTGGTCCAGTGGCACTGAAAGACCATCTGCCAAATGTTCTATACCACAATTTTATGCTTCTGCATGTAGCCATTCGGATTTTATGCTGCCCCTCACTGTGCCTCCAGTACTGTGATTTTGCTGAAAAGTTACTGATCACATTTGTTGAGCATTTTCAATCTGTTTATGGTAATTACGTTGTGTATAACATACACGGGCTGACACATCTTGCCAATGATGCAAGGCAGTTTGGTGTGCTGCATAATTTCTCAGCTTTCCCATTTGAGAACTTCCTCTACACATTAAAAAAAATGATTAGGACCCCTACGCAGCCCCTTCAACAGATCATCAGGAGATTGTCAGAAAAAGCAAATGTCAGAACTAAAAAAAGGGTGTGCAAGGATGGTTTTTACCAGGAACATAAGAATGGGCCTTTTCCATACAATGTGACATCTCAGCAGTTTACACAGTATAAGCAATATGTAAATGGTGGATCTTCAATTAGTTTATCAGAGGGAGACAACTATATTCTGTTCAATGGAGATATTTATATAGTGAAAAATATTTTAAAAGACAAGGAAGCATCGCATCTAGTCTGTCTTAAATTCCAAAACAAGTCATCTTTTTTCACCTATCCCATTGATTCATCGAAGTCTTGATATATCCCTTTGGTGAAACAACCGGGCAGTCATTGACTATTGTTCCTCACGCAGACTGTTTCAAAAGTCCTTCTTTTACAGTATAAGGATGGGTTTGTGGCATATCCTTTACTGCATACTGCTTGATTCCCCTTTCTGCATCTGACAAATGTACAGTACTTACCAATCATAACGAATAGTAATAATAAGATTTAGAATAGTTTAGATCATTTCCACAGTTAGGGAAATTAATAGAGCTTCAATAAATGTATATAGTTTGTAACACTAGATATTTTTTTAAATTTTTTTTTTTATAGATGTATTCAATAGTTGTTTTTACTGAAAAGAATGAGACCGAGGTTATACCAAGTGACTGGCTGAGCATCGACAAAAAGTTTCCTTTTGGCCCCATATAACGGTACAAGATGTAGAAAAGCAGGTGAAAAAAAATGAAACCCTGATGAAGAATGGGACGAATATGAAACTGAATGGGTGGCTGAGTATGGTAAGTTATTGAGTAAGTATTAAGAAATATAGAGAAATAACTATTCAAATCTATTGCTCAAAATTAAAGATGCTCCTGTGTTGCGCTAGCCTAGACAAGCAGTTCTTTTCAAATGTTCAGATAATAGGTTTAGTGATGTTGTTTGTTTCTATATTTAGGTTCCTATGAAAAGCCAGAAGAAAGCTGGTGAAGTTCTGTGAAGGCAACAGTTTGGAGTCTACAGATGAGGACAGTAACGGAAAAGAGTGTATGTTTCCACTATTCTCTGTTCTCCTTTTATAGCCTACTGCTTATTTGCAGTATAAAAATTGATTACTCTTAATGTGTCCAACAGACCATCGGCAAAATATGTAAAATGGATTTACATCTGGTACAGCCTCAGGAAGACCTCCAGTGCAGGCCTCAACAAGCCGGCTCCACACAGGTACAGACGAAAACATTCAGTGGTCATTGCACCAGCCTTGAGGAATTATTTCCCCATAATGGTCACCAAAGATTCCTTAAATCCAAATTAAAGATTTGGGAATATCATCCCTAGAGTTGTAGATAGAATGTAAATAGAATAATAATTCCAAGGGGACGATATGTTGAAAGGAACTTTGAGCAATAGTCACTTTCCTGTTGTATAAGATTGGCGAAACTCTGGATGGAAGTAAATAGATTGTACATTCTACTGATTCTGTTTCTTACTGTTTCATATGCAGAGACAATGGAAAGACCAAAAAAGAAATTCTGCAGTAATGGAGCCAAAAGCCTGACCTTGCCAACCATACCTCTATTTGCACCATCAGCACCTGCTGTGACAGTCCCTGAACCAAGACAAGATGGCACGTATAACTATTCCAAACCTTTTACAATAGTTTACTTGGAGTTTTAGCAATTACCCTTTTAGTCTATAACATGAATTAGAAACTGTTCAAGTAACAAAAATAAAATGAATAAAAACAAAAAACTTTGCCTGGCTAAGTTTTACTATTTTCAAATGACAAACCCTTTTCACAACCACAATTTAAAAAAAACTTGGGATGTTATGTAAAATGTCAAACTCTTGTAAACCCATATTTAGGACATAGACAACATATCAAATGTTGAAAATGTCAAATTTTACTAATTTATAGGAAATGTAAGCACATTTTGAATTTAATGCCAGCAACATGTCTAAAAAAAAAAGCTGGGATGGATACAACAAAAGGCTGGAAAAGTTATGTTATGATAAAGACAACAAAACAAGAGACACAGTCTCTCTCTTTATACATTCAATTCTGTATAGTTATAATGTTGCATCTTATGTTTGTCTTATTCAGAAAGAGAACTCCGGCTCTATCAGATGCTGGAAGAGATAAAGGGTCAAGTCAGGCAGAATTCGCTCCTCCTTCAGGCCATACTGAGAAGAGAGAATGCAGCTGAAGTTGTAAATGAGGAATTTCAGTTTCCTTTAAGGAGCATGACAGGCATAAAAGATCTGGAGGATAGGCTGTCAAACAGAGACACACAACGTTCTCTAGTAAATTCTAATGATGTTCTGTAACTTCACTTAAAATAATACTAACATATTTAGAGACCTAGACCTGATTTACTGCTGCTTAACACATGATTTGTTTTCATAGACAAGATATCTTACCAGCTTGGGTGGAACATCTGCCAAAGACATTGTCCACAGAATCATGAGGGAAATTATGACCAATGAGTTGGCCAACAATTTTAATTGGCAAGGGAGAGGACAGAAGAGCCCCTTTTCTGCTCTTGCTGGCAAAAGTTGTCATAGGTGATATATGTTTTAAAAACATTTAAATATTCAAAACTTAGACATAACTTTGAAATAGCAAAAGAGGAAACAACCCCTTACAGTCTCACATAATGTGTCATTGAATGAAATACAAGTCAATGGAAGAATGCCAATTAATCAACTAATCGTACAGAACTCTACAAAATACAACTCAGATGATCTGTCGGCTAACCCTTTCTCTGTTTAATTTTCTTTAATTTCATGCTGACAGATGCAGCCAAAAAACAAGGCACAAAAGTGGTGGAAGCCGAGGAAAAAATTAAAACCTGGCTGAAGTACAGTGGAGACCGAAATGGAGGAAGAAAAAAAAGAGCAACAGAAAAAGGTACACAAGGCCTTTAGTAAGGCCAAGTAATGGTGATGTTTTTTTTTTTGTAAGACTGATCAAATACCTTTGCAAATGGTTGGAGTTTTAAGTAATTTACATTTTGATAATTTTTTTCTTCAACACAGAAAAGCAGATGCCTCCCCCTCATGCAGATTCCAGCAGCTGCGAAAGTGAATGTAAGTGTCTTCCAATGATTGTTTTTTCTTCCTCTGTCTAACCTACCATTAAACAGAGGCGTATTTCATCTTCACTAGGCATACAGCCTTATCTTCACTGCATGAAGATGTATAAAATATGTGCTACCCCAACATGACCAAACTTTTTTTGAAAATGTCTTGCTGGCATCAAATTCAAAATGGACGTTAAAATGTACCATGAAATACACTGTTAGACTTTCTATGTAGATATGCGGAGTCACTGTAACTACCCCCTTACAATACCATAAGTGTACATGTTTTTTACAGTATGATGCCCCCTGCACCCAGTTCCATTGTACAGTATGATACTGTAACTTGTAGAAAAATGTGGTGTGGTTGTTTACCACAGAGCTGAAGTTGATGGGCATTTGGTTGGGGGAGGGGAAGAAGGAACAGTCTTGTTTAGAAGCTTTAGAAGATTTGTGAAGGATGATGGAGGGGCCGAACCCATGGTACTTCTGCTTGTTGATCCACATCTGCTTGGGGGTCTCCAATCCAGACAAGAGTATTTATGCTCTGGTGGGGTGGTCCGTACTGAAGAGAAATGGTCATGAGTTTATCTCATCTAACGGTTAACCGACTAACAACTTGTGCAAAAACATAGAATATGACAGTATACATTTCTTTTGAGCAGGCAGGGTACTGCAGCTGCACTGTTCTTGTCTGTGAACATTTTTCTGATGTGTGAACTATAGTACATCACACAAGAAAATGCTTACCTAGTTTGATGTCTTCCACTCAAATTCGGTGAGCCCTTGGAGGAAGGTGGTGACTTGGGCGATGCTTTTCACTTTGAAGTGGTTCTGAAATAATACTTACTATGAACATTGGGCCTCATTCACCAAACCGTTCTTACGAAGAAATGTGTTCTTAAACCCTTCTTACGAACTTTTACGAAGATTCTGGCATTCACTAATGTTTTTCTTAACTTGGATTTGTTCTTAGCTAAGAACAAAATCCATTTAACACTGAAAAGCACTCTTACCGCAAATTTGAGTGATGACAATTTGCTCCAAATGATTGCTTACTGCATTTTATTTAATTCTACAGTCGTTTACAATGATAGTATTGTACTGTAATGTATTTCCTGATCATTTGTTGAAAAAGAAATCATATTATGCAAAAACACACTAACACTATTTGGTGATTGATCGGTATTTATAGGGCCAAAATGCAGTGGTAGAATGTAACAAAGTACAAATTCGTCCTAACTGTACTTAAGTACATTTTTCACGTATTTGTACTTTACTTAAGTAGACTCAATAGTGCATAGCCTACTTTTGACTTTTACTTTGTTACATTTTGCAGCAATTATCTATACTTTGTACTCCACTACATTTCTACAATGTCCCGTTACATTTTCTGATCAGTTTCCCCCTGCCAAAACGTTTCTCCTGACTGTCACACGTTTGTCTCACCAGTGAAGTTTTGTTGCCGTAGATACTGTATATATGGGGCAACACCGATCCAGCCCGGCTGTGGTGCTGCAGAGCCCGGGCGCAGCCTCGGTAATACAGCCCCGGTAAAAGTGAAAACGTTTGTTTTATTATTCCGTTTTTAAATCATAGTTGCTATATCTATTTTCTCACACAGCGTCGTTACTCCTCCGCCCGGCGGCGCGTAAGACGCGTTCATATCTTATTTATTTGGCTGGACCTCTTCTACATCTCCCCATTTGCGCTGCTTCACACATTTTATTTGCTTACTTGCATGGTTAAAGAAAATAAAATACATCCATGAATAAAACCAACCGCATTCCGATTCTAACACATTTCCGTTTTATGCTGGTTAGGATAGGAACTTTTAAAAAGCCAGGCCTTGTTTGTGGTAGTGGACACCTTATAATTTTACTAAAGTAAATATGTCTCTTGTTATTTGTACTTTGAGATTCAGTACTTCCTCCACCGCGGCCCGGCTAATCTCCGAAAACCCGTCTCCCAGGAGGTGCACAGGAAGTGTCATGTCCTTATATGGGTATTTGCGGGCGTTTTCTTATGCTAATTAGGAACAACTGGCACGCTTTCAGTTACAAAGACGGGGATTCATCAATCCTAAAAGAACACAGATGCGAACAAATCGTCTGTTTAAGAACACGTCATGAATCGACGTAGTCTTTTCTTAGAAACCTTCTTAAGAACATATTTAAGAGAAAACTTAGGAAGATATTGGTGAATGAGGCCCATTGTTTACCAAACTAAATATTATTGCCACCAGCATATAACAACAAACAATACTAAGAATTGCATTCATTTCTCAGTAATAATTAACATAGATATATGTTACATTGTAACATATTGCTCAGTAACAAACCAAGAATAAGCCACATCTATTACAGCACACATATCCTTGATGGAGCAAACGGTGTAATACACTTGTAATAACTAAGCACGTGCTCCACAGCTGGTCCGGTTTATTGGTGATTGCACGTTACTAGCAAATTGCCCCTAACACAACCTGAATATTAACACGGGCTACACAAGTAGGCCTAATAAAAATATATCAGCTACGCCAATAAGAAACACAGCAAGAGCAATATTATATCTATAATATATCTCTCTCCAAATAAATGTCATGTCGGAATACGGATCGAAACTTTCGAATCCACATAGTAGCCGAGTTATTGAAATATGAATAAACGTACTTTTAACATTTACACAGATAACGAGGTAGTAAAACCCACGACAGTTTAGCAAAGTACTGAATAGTTTAAACTTACGTTCTCACGTTACACACATCACTTCAACAAGTCTGAAAATGGGAAAGAAAAGATAAAGAAAGGTCCTTTTTGCAGCTGCTGCAGTCTGTGCCTTTCTTCTGTCTGAGCGCGAGTGATTGGCAGGAGATCAAAGCGATGACTCTCATCACTGATTGGTCAACCATCTCAGGAGCGAGAGCAAGTGTTACTATGGCCTTTTTTTACACTGACTGTTATTATACATATGAAATAATTAAAATGTATATTTTTAAGTGCATGCATGGGGTTATAAAACACAATAACAAGATTAAAAAAAATGCCATGCATTAGTATGCAGGGAACCAGTATGATGTAGATAACTCTTATATTGTTAGAATAACAGATGTATTACAAGTTAATGACATAATATATAGCTAGATAGCTAACAACATTATGTTGTCAAGAAAAAAGCCATATAAAAGAGTCCTTTAATCAATTGTTTAACGATTGGTCAAATTTAAAGTTAAGCGGCTAGGGAAATAAATACATTTTACTTTCCCCCCATAAACCATGGTAGCTATACATTCAACTCCTAACACCATATTCTTTGAGTTACACAATCTTTAGCTTAGGTCTAAAAAAAAAAACCATACAGTAAATCACTGTAAATCAAATTTTAATACCCATAATGCAATGCATATTACAGTAATGAACCGGGAAAGAAAATTATGGTACTGTAGAAATTACAGCAAAGTCTAACAGTGTAGTCAAATGTGTAATTTGTGTAGTGTGTAAAATATCTCCTTTTCGAAATGATCACATTCTGTTTTTCTGTTTGCTGTTTATATATTTTACACCCACCCCAATTTCTTTCTGTTTTTGGGTTGTGTAATTAAATAGAACGACACATCTTAAATGTTCTAAAAAGTTCCATTATGTTTGTTGTTTTTTACAGGAAAAGATGCTGCTACTTCTCCTCCTCTGCTCCATCTTCATCCTAAGAGCCACACACAATCTAATTTGCTTCAAATCTGCAAAAACTGCAGAATACAGAAGAGAATCTGCACATTTTCTTAGTTTTCAGCTGGGATTTTTGGCCTTCTTCCGCATTTTCTTTGCCGCCCTTTTGGTTTCCTTGTTGTTGATTTCTTTGACTTTATTTTTTACTTATCTTAGCATTTTTCCACTGACTGCCTTTGTGTTGTTTTTTTTTCAACTATTTTGTCAATCGGCTCACATCCTGTGTTATTTATTTATTATGTGCTCAAGTTTTTCCAACAACAGCACCACAAGACGTGAACTGCATTAAATTGTAATGTTAATTTTGTTACCAATAAATAGGTTTATTTTATAACCAATTCAGTTTGTCCGTTGTGCCTGTCGTTCTCTTAATGCGTAATGAGAAGGCCATGTCACAATCTTAAAATTTGAGGTAAGGTTGGTAAAACCTATTTAAGTTTAAGTTTGCAGATTTACTATTTATGAAGTTGGCAGATGGTTAAAATAGGCTATATTTTTTAATTTGTTAGAAGATCTGCTGACAGTCTAAAAAAATGGTTGACCCAAAGTTGGCAAAAGGTTGGTAAGGTAAATTTTTAGGTTGGCAGAAGGTCGGCGTTCAGGTTGGCCCAATGTTGTTTTAGTTTTTAAGTTGGTAAAAGGTTGGTAAAGTATTTTAGGTTGGCAGAAGGTCTGCTGGCCATCTAATGACATGGGGTCCCAACGTTACCCAACGTTATTTTAGTGGTTTTTGGGTTGGCAGAAGGTCTGCTTGCCATCTAATGAAATGGTTGGCCCAACGTTGGCCCAACGTTATTTTAGTGGTTTTTAAGTTGGCAACAGGTCTGCTTGCCATCTAATGACATGGTTGGCCCAACGTTGGCCCAACGGACAAAATGTCGTTGGGCCAACGTCAGCACCCAACGTTGGCCCAACACAACAGCAGACGCAATAACGTTGGCCCAACGTCTGTTTGCTACCTGGGAAGTGTGCTCAAATGCGTTACATTAGGCTGCAGGTAAGAAACTTTGTTTGAAATAGGTTTTTATTTAAAGTATCTGTGCATCTATTCCTAATACTGAAAGTATTTTCAGTACAGTGTCTGTTCCTTAACTAAACAGACACCAGGTTTTTCTTTCTCTTTTTGTGTTGGGCGGCATCTGAGGAATCAAGGACTTAAACTAAGTGTAAAGCTCTTATTAGAATGCGGTTTGCACTAAAGAGAAGACACCCAATACTTTAAGCTTTTTCTTTGTTAAAGTCTCTGCAACTAGTGTACTTGAACTTATCTGCAACATTATGTTGTATAATTACAGTTTTGCCCAACACATGTTCTCAAAACTACATACTACGTTTCTCTCTTTAAAAAAAAAATCCATTTAGCAGTTTGGTTTTCCTTAGGGTCTATGTAACCTGGTCTGAAATGGTTCTATTATAATTTATATATCGTGATATATATCGTTATTGCAAGAAGCTGCAGTGTATATCGCAATATGGATTTTAGGCCATATCGCCCATCCCTAGTTACGGGTTGCCTGGAACGCAGCATAACTCACGTTAGCAGGAGCTAGCTGCGGCTAACATTAGCTTGGCACGCGGACTCCCTGCAACAATAGCAGTTAACGCGTTTCCGGTTAGAGAAAGAAAACAGACCTGCTCTTTGTAGTTGTGTTTCAGGTTTTAAAACCAAATGCAGCAGTTTGTGATGTGTCTTTCTGTAGAAAATGAATCACTCCGCCGTCCGCATCATGCGGTAAAATGAAAACAATGGGCCGAAGGTCGTAACATCTTCCGGGACCCGGAAACACAAACACAACTTCCGCTACACTCCATCGCCCTTCAGAATAAAACAGCGTTTTAAGGGACCTTTGATAAGATGATATAAGATCAGTGATTTAATGTAACTAAGTACATTTACTCGTGTACTGTCATTAAGTATAATTCTGAGGTATTATCATCCTTTATACTTCTAAAGTAATGTAAGTTTTGACTTTGATTGACTGCACACCACAGTTTTCAGGAGTACTAAATAAGATCTCTCTGTTCTCTAAAGCCTCTGGTTTACGTTTAAATATGAAAAAAGTGAGTTAGAAACTACTGATGTTTACCCTCTGAAAAATGTCTATAATATCCCTGTAATTTTGAAGTTAAATATTTAGGGATCATAGTTACAAAGGATAAGAATAGCAGGGAAATATATTTTTTTTAAATTGTTTTTATTGTCTACTGCAATCACATGGGAAAAGTAACTACATTTACATACTGTGAATCGTTTTTGAATCGAAAATCGATTTTGAATCCAATCTTGAGCCTAAAAATCAATATTGAATTGAATTGTGATATTTTCTGAATCGTGCACCCCTAATTCTGAATAGTTGGCTTCGGAGGAACTTATCCATCTTTGGATTTGTTTTGCTTACGAAGATGAAGAGTTTATGTAGACGTATCTATCCAGCTTATTCCTAGAACACATTGATAAATCAATCAAGACATTTCATTTAGACAACTTCAACTTTAAATGGAAAAATAAAGATCATTATACAAGGAGAAGGGATATTGTAACATATGTTGAGGAAGGGGGTCTAAATGCAATTGACTTTGATCCAATGATCCAAATAAAATGGTTACGAAGTTTCCTTAGGAAAGGTAAAAGTGTTTGGTAATATCGTCCATCCAAAATGTTCAGGAATTTTGGTGGTATAGATTTGTTATTAAGATGTGACTTTGATATTTCTAAACTACCTCAAGTCAGGTTATCTGCTTTCTACGGAAGAGGATTAGGGCCCCATCTGAAACATGTATTTGAGTTCTGACTTTAAAGTCAGAATTCTGAGTTTGTAGCCATCTCCTGGTGTCCACTACACAGGGAGTGAAGTGGAGACCGTTGGCACTGGCCGATTCTGACAATTGCTGTTTTGTTGTACGTATCACAGCAATGATTGTATCCATTTTTTCTTTGCAGTGCAACTTTTTGGCCTCTAGAGAAGGAGGAGACTTTAGCGTGAAAGCTGATGTGGGCTGTTGTTCTCAGTCTGTGGCTTTTGCTGTGTCTCAGGCTGCTGGTGGTGTGGCTGTCTACGATAGAAGGTTACTGCTTCACACACAGTTTAACAGTTCTCCATCTCCATCTATGCAGACAGGGAACAAACAGACTGCTGATAGGTTAATGCAAAGACAGGGGTCGCTATCATTAAAACGAAAAACATAAAAAAACGAATGTATTTCTTTCGGTTTCAGATTTTCTCTCAAAGAAGAACACAGGGGAGGTGATACGGTGCAGAAATGTTCAATGGAGCGGAATAAACTTGCAGTTGAATTTCAGGTGGACTTCAAATTTTATATTTATAATGATCGTAAATGGACAGGCTTAATGGCACAACAAATGTCACTACTGAATCAACAAGTAACGTATTTTAGATATGTACAGACTGTACTTTTTACGCCACTCCACACACATTTATCTGACAGCTTTAGTTACTTTTCAGATGACAGTAAACGGAGTTGAATTGAGCACAACCATGCACATCTACAGCAGTAAAATGCAACATACACATGAATGCAGCGGTGATATTAATTCAGAAACTTCATATATAGTGACAAAACACAGACACGGGAACATTTTGTTGCACAATGAGTACTTTTACTTCTCATACATTTTGATTGGTGATGGTTTAGTGCAGGGTGTGCAAAAGATCAGGATATATAGTACGTGCAATAGCCATGTTTAAGTAGGATAACTACATACTAGTATTAGTACTTCGGATCCGAATAACATGTTTTCTATCAGAAAGAGAAGGCTAAATAGTATGCATCTTCAACATGTTGAATGTTCAAAGTAACAAAGGAAAGGGTAACAGCGTTACGTTTAAATATTTAGGATTATGGTTGGATCAGAAATGTATATGGAGGAATCATGTTGAACGGGTTGAGAAGAAAACGTAAAAAAAGTACTGAATCTCATGAGATCAGCTTGTGTTTATGAATGGGGAGTAGATACACAATCACTACTGGATGATTACAGGGCAGAAAATCATCAGTGACGTCAAAACCAGTCTAACAGGAACCCAGTCAGTGTCAGAGAAATCACACATCAGATGATGTAGTTGTACCATCTGTCCACTAAATGGTGCCTACTGACCATCTATTGAAATAACTTTCATCATTGGTACAATACTACACTGTTACGGCGCTGACACACCACCCTGATTGTCGGCCGTCGGACAGTCTGGCGAGGTCGGTGACTCGAGTCTGTTCGGTGTGTTCCGTGCCGTTGTCTGTCGGAGGAGCCGTCTGCCTTCATTTGGGCCGATTTGACTTGTTGAATCAGCCAGTGGGCAGTCGGACTCAATGACCCATCTGATTGGTGGAGTGCCAACCCGGAAATCACGAGCGGGATGAGCGTGACGAACGCCTCTCAAAATCGGACGAAAATCTTTTAAAACTGGCCTTTGTCGATTCGAAAAGAGGACAGATTCAGCAACTGCATGGCCTATTTCTCGTTTAAAATGTTTCCAGAAACACGTTTCGGTGAACACGTTTCGAAAAATACGAGATCGTATTCCAAACAAGCTGCCATTATGGTCTGGCTTTGAAATTCGGGTACAATACAGTATATATATATATATATATATATATGGATTTAATTTACACACCTTACTATACTTAAGCATTTCATAAAAGAGGTACAGAGTCCAAATACAGTAAATAAAAGTTGTTTATTGTCAACAGATTTACAAAAATTAAATCCATTTAATTATTCTTAATTGTGTAAATTATGACACAAAAGTCAGTGGCCTAAGAAATAACAATATTGGCCCCTATACAAAACCAAAACCACAGACAAGTAGAAAATACTACAGGGCACAACAAATATTGTGCAACAGGCATCTACAACAAGGGCAACAGTGAAGATATGATTGGTGGTGGTATGATTTGACCAATTAAAAAACATGGCTTACAGTCTCAAGACTCCCACATTCACGCAAGACAGAAACATGTTTCCCTACAATGCACAAAGAGTAAATTGGCAGACAGTGCCCCAAACTCAATCACCACAGTTTCAGACCCTCTGCGGTCGGAGCACGCATCAGCGCGTCAAAACGATGCTTTTGCCATGTTTATGTTAATACTTTGGCGATATTACGGCGTAAACACATGGTCTAACTGAGTCGCAACAGGACAGAGAAGTGCAGAAACATTCTGTTCCTAACTTCAGGTTGAATAGAGAGGTAGTGTCTACCCCTGAATTCCTTTCCCAATGATACATACACATCGACTTCTCTTCTTAGCTCTCCTTTGCTCATTCCCCCCCCTCACCACAAATACTGCGTGGGGTCATGTTCCCCCATAGATATTTTTCCAGCGGTCCAATGTGGACTTGCAACTTGTGGAGCAGGAGAGAAAATGGATTGAAAGGAATGAGGATAGCAATGGATATTTCATTTGAGATTATGTGAAGAGGAATTATTACAACTGTATGCCAATATTTACTGGTGGAACTAAAGATCCAAGGAGTGGACATGTTGTAACAGGAGTGTTCGTACCTGAGTCTCAGATTGATGTAGTCATAGTGCAATAGAGGGAATGATAGAGTAACTGTATTTACAGCAGGAAACGTTTCCATGTGTTCAGACTCTACTGCATGCAGCTCTGAATATGAATTTAAAAGAAACAATAAGAGATGATTGATTGTTGGTAATATGTA
Source organism: Perca fluviatilis (assembly GCF_010015445.1). Classification (NCBI taxonomy): domain Eukaryota; kingdom Metazoa; phylum Chordata; class Actinopteri; order Perciformes; family Percidae; genus Perca; species Perca fluviatilis. Next base: position 16,557,135 of record NC_053135.1, on the reverse strand, counting down.
CGATGATGCTGAGAATGCAGAGCGTTGGGATTAATGCACAGTTTTGTCGGGGGCCTGCTCGTCATGGCGCGGAAGGTAGTGAGAAAGCAGACGCGATTGCAAAGAGAGCGCTGGAATTAAAATGACGATGCAATAATATCAGTTTAATTTGGAAAAAGGTGAGGTCAGATCATTGATAAGAAAGGCAGCGAGGGATTCGTGGCAGAGGAAGTGGGACACAGATATCAAAGGGAGACACTACCACATCATACAGAAATCAGTAAAGGGGGGGAAAGACTTTCAAAGGGATGTGCAGAAGAGAGGAAGTGGTTTATTCCAGATTAAGATTTGGACATAGTGGATTAAAATCAACTCTTTATTTAACGGCAACGTGCATATCAGATAAAAGTGATGTTCGTAATGTTCCTGACAATGTTGAGGATTGAAGTCATGTTATGAGGTGTAGTCAGTATAACTCTGAGAGGAATATCTTACACGATAAGATATGAGCTAGGACAGGGATGGAACTTGGACAGCATGTTAGGGAGGAGTGAGAAAATGTGGGAATGCTAACGCTACATGATGAGATTGTAAAAATATAGTAATTGTTTGAGTTTTCGCTCTTTATTTCTGTGTGGAAAGCCCTGATGTTACACACACTCCGGTACAGTGGGTGGCGGTATGCACCTAGTGGTTTGGGATCCGCCATTAAATCAAAGAAGAAGAAGAAGAAGAAGAAGACGACAGTTCATATTTTTCCGACCTAGCTAAATATGTCAATGAGCTAAACACCGGAGGGAAGCAGTTAGCTGAATCCAAACGACGGCAGTAAAACCCCCGAGGAGTTAGTTTGTTACTCTGAGATGGACCGACGCCGGAAACAGAAGCTGCGAGGAGAAGGTCTGTTTTCTTTCTGCTGCCGTGCTAATGAGGCTAAGCTAACGTTCGCTAAACCGTTCACAGGCTATTAGCCGCAGCTAGCTCCTGAAAGCTAATGTGTTTTTTATAAGAGGATTCGTTAAGTATTTATCTGTTTGTAGGTTTATTAGTGGCCGAAGCAGCTGTGGACGGGTTGTAGTTAAAGTGTCCTGCTGTTACAGGACTAGCTAACTAACTTAACACCTGTGGTATGAAAGTGCAGCTTACGAACTCCTGCCATTGCAACCAGCGTTTGCGCGACGCACCCGTTGTGATCTCCGCGTTGTGTTCTGGCGTCGATAGGCGAAGCAGGAGACCGTGTTTGGATTGTGATTCTTTACTTTGTGGAAGCTGGGGTGTCAACAGAACCAGGAGTACGTTAGCTGTGTGCGGTAAATCCGCAATGTTTAGCACCCTTGGCAAGGGCCTTGGCTTGCTAGCATTAGCCTTCCATCTGAAGACAGAACTCGTTAAAAAGCTTCGAATGGCGAATTCAAATCTCTTTTATAATTCACAGAGGACAAGTCGGATAGAACTGAGTACATTAGTTTGGTCACGTTGAAATTACAATTAATAACTTTTTTTACAAGCTTTTATCAACGGAGCGTGACAAATCAGTAACCTCCCAGATAGCAAAAAAAAGCATGCGGCCTAGCTAGTGCCTTTCTATGTTCTGGGCCACATCTGTAAATCGGACTATTATAGGGTTAGGCAATTGTCCTTTAGCACAACGGGCCAATAGACGTTTTTCACGGCAGACATGTTGACATGTAGTAGGAAAAGCACAGGTGTGTTCAAAACCATTAATGATGGCTGCATTGGCTGGCTTAGGAGTGGCCCTGGTATTGTGCATGCTGACTCACTGAAAGAGCTTACTGGGACACTTGATGGAAATGAGCCATCGTTAAGGTTATCAACTTCAGCTGTGCTTTTCCTACTATGAATAAGTCAAAATGTCTGCTGTGAAAAAGGGCCATACCGGTGCAGATCCACTTGTCACATCTGGACTGGCACTGGGCCAGTTCCAGAACCGATAAAGAGTATTTTGTGGTCATTTGGCCCAAAGGTGGGCCAGCTCTGGGTCAGTTCCGAACTGGATCCGGCCCGTGATTGTTACAATTTTGCGGTGTTTGAGGAAGTACGCCTAGCTATTCAGATGATTTTAAGTAAAAGTACTTTTACCACCCTGTAAAAATACTTTGTTACAAGTAGGGGTGGTACGGTTCACAAAACCCACGGTTCGGTTCGTATCACGGTTTTAGGGTCACGGTTTTCGGTTCAGTACGGTTCTTATTTTTTCTTTAACACTCCAGAATATACTTAAGCATATAGCTAAAATTAGCATATTGAATGCATGTTGCACAAAACGTGCACACAGTGGCAGTTCTATATTGTTTTATTTCATCATAGGTAACGTGAAATCCAAAATGTTCCCACACACCAGACTATAACATCGCTGGCGCATCCTCCAGCTCTGGGCAGCCTCTCTCCCACTGGACATTTCTGCAGGTGACGATGGCGTGACCTGCAGCGGCACCTACTCCACTTGAGGAGCGGTCGGCTCGGTGTCTCTCAAAATCTGACGAAAATCTTTTAAACTGACCTTTGTCGATCTGAAATGAAGACAGATTCAGCAACTGCATGGCCTATTTCTCGCTTAAAATGTTTTCAGAAACACGTTTCGGTGAACTATTTTAGTACAATATGAGATCGTATTCTGAACGAGCCGCCATGACAGTCTAGCTTTGAAATTTGGGACCAGCCAGACCAATCGCAATCGTCCAATCAGCTGCCATGGGTTGCGTTTGTCACGCCCATCCTGCTCGTCATTTCCAGTAAGTGTTTTAACATAGGTGTATAAAGTGGGCACTACGGCAGTAAGAGGTTAGTGCACATTAACAGTGTACTGACGAACCGTGCGGTACACACATGCTCCGAACCGAGACTAGCGAACCGAGCGGTTCGGGTGTTTTTTCATGAACCGTACCACCCCTAGTTACAAGTGAAAGGCCTGCATTGAAAATGTTACTTAAGTAAAAGTATGTAAACAGTAAAATTAAAGTACTGAAAGTGAAAGTACTCGATGCAGAAAAAATCTTAGAAAACTGGAAATGATCCAAACAGTTCCGTCTGTCAACTAAGTGTTTAATCCAGGGGTGTCAAACTCATTTTAGCTCAGGGGCCACATGGAGGAAAATCTATTCCCAAGTGGGCCGGACCGGTAAAATCATGGTATATATAACTTAAAAACAACAACTTCAGATTGTTTTCTTTGTTTTAACGATCAACATAAAACATAAAGCTAGAGCCTGAGGACAGTGTGTCCAAAATAGTACAAGCACAACATCACTATTAATCATAAAACACCTCAAGTTTATTTGAAAATTCTAAGAGAAAAGACACGCAAACACACAATGCCTCAGTGATTCACAGAACTGTTTCACAGATCACAGAACTATATCAAGGTGTCATTTCTCAGGCAGAAATGTAGATACAAATAATGAAATCCTGTTCCCCAAACAAGTGCAAGAACCACAGAGTCAAGAATAGGTTAAATATACAAATCAAATAAAATCAATTAAAAACAATAGCACATCAACATAAAACATTTAAACATAAAGCTGGAGCCCGAGGACAGTGTGTCCAAAAGCACAACATCACTATTAATCATAAAACACTTCAAGTTATTTGAAAATTCTGAGGACAAAGAACATACAAACACACAATACCTCAGTGATTCACAGAAGTATATCACAGATCTATATCAGGGTGTCTCAAGCAGCACTTTAAGTGGGGTTGCATAGTTTATTTGACTCCTGATACCTGGCATCTTTTAGCTTTCACCAGCGCATCAATATCAGGCGTTACATCCTGAGTGGCAGCCAACTTCAGGATGTGATTCAAGTGCTTGTGCGTGAGTCTTGAGCGCAGCTTTGTTTTATTTATGCTCATTACAGAGAAAACTTGCTCACAAAGATATGTGGTTCCAAACATGCACAACAGTTTTGCAGCGAGGGCTGTCAAGTTGGGGTAACCTGGCAAGAGATTCTGATAAAATGTGTCCAAGCCCGCGCTACGGAATTTACCCTTCAAATCCGAGTCGCACTGCAAGTCTATTATTTCAAGTTGGATGCTGACGGGCAGATCAGAGGGATTCACGGTGAATGGCGAGCAAAAAACTTTGAAGTCTTTCTCCAGTTCACCAAAAATCTGAAAGCGTTGCTCAAACTCCCGTAACAGTCCCGTTATTTTATCTTTGAACCGCTTCATGTCTGCGACATGTTGGGCCGTGCACACATTTTTCAGACAGGGGAAGTGAGCTGCATCACCACCGGCGAGTTGCGTCTCCCACAATGACAGCTTCAACTTGAAAGAACGTATGCTGTCATAATACTGCGTGACAACTTTGTTGCGCCCTTGCAGCGGTTTGTTCAAGTTATTCAGGTGCTCTGTAACATCCACCATAAATGCAAGGTCCTGCATCCATTCTGCGGAATGAAATTCTAACACTGGTTTGCCCTTTTCTTCCATGAACTGTTCAATTTCTTCTCGTAAATCAAAGAAACGCCTCAGCACAGCACCTCGGCTTAACCATCTTACCTCAGTGTGGTATGGCAGGCTATAGATGTGGTCTTTCTCTCTGAGAAGGCTGTCAAACTGACGGTGATTCAGGCTTCTGGATCGGATGAAATCAACAGTTTGGATGACCACCTTCATGACGTTATCCATCTTTAATGACTTGCAACACAAAGCCTCCTGGTGCAAAATACAGTGAAAAGTCCAAAATCCGTCCTCCATTTGCAGATTGCACTTTCTCTCTGAACTTTGTTGCCACCACACGCCGCTTTTTCCCGATCATTGAGGAGCGCACCATCTGTAGCCAGGCTGACGCCGGACCAGTCCACTCCAACCCTGTCCAGCGCGCCGACGAATGTGGTGAAAATATCAGCTGCTGTCTCATTATCTGTCATCGGCACCAACTCCACAAACTCCCCGGTGACGGTCAATGTGTCATCAACTCCGCGGATGAAAATGGCCAGTTGTGCAACATCTGTAATGTCCGTGCTTTCATCAATTGCAACTGAAAACGCAATAAATGACTTTACTTTTTGCTTAAACTGGCTGTCCAAATCCACTGAAAGATCGGAAATCCTGTCTGCAACTGTGTTTCTTGTCAGGCTGATATTTGCAAAAGCCTGACGCTTTTCAGGGCACACAATCTCCGCTGCCTTCATCATGCATGTTTTTACAAATTCGTCACTGACGTCTCGGCTGTGAGTAAACACAGACTGCTGTTTCTTCAGACCCGCCAACAGTTCATTCACCTTCTCTCTTCTCCGCTGTCCTTGAAAGTTGTCATATTTGTCGGCATGAAGACTCACATAGTGGCGACGAAGGTTATATTCTTTTAGCACTGCAACATGCTGTGAACACACCAAACACACAGCTTTCCCATTCACTTCTGTGAATAAATAGGAGGATGACCATTTTTCTTGGAACGCTCTGCACTCTGCGTCCACTTTTCTCTTTTTTGACAAAGACATATTGGGGCAATGAGGGTGCCAAAGCACATAATGTTAAAAGTAGAAGCCGCAATAAATTTCGCGGGACTGGCTGCACTTGCTTGACCTACTTGCTCTGCCCGATATAAACAGTTTGCTTGCTTAACACAATTGCTATTGCGCCATCCAGTGGACGCAATTGGAACAGCAGTTTCTTTTATTGAAAAATTGCAGCTCATTTTTATACTTTACAAAATCATCTCGCGGGCCGGATTAAACCCATTTGCGGGCCTGATCCGGCCCGCGGGCCGTACGTTTGACACCCCTGGTTTAATCGGTAATCCTTTCAGCTGGACTTGTAGGCCTATATATTATTGGTTATTTAAAAAAAAAAAAAAAAAACACCATATTTTATTAACTTCATGTGCTTTGTGTGCACAAATCTTAATTAGCGGATGGAAGTAGAAAGTGGCATGAAAAGTCTCAAGTAAAAGTACCCTAAAAGTTGGCAACAGCCCATACTGTACAGTTCTGTCTGTAACAACTGTTGGAAAAGGAAAGGGTCACAGCGATCTCAGATATCAGTGGTGGAACAGTGGTGGATGCCTTCATTTCTGCAAAGGATAAGAGACTGGGTGATTACTCTTTAGCCCTTGTGTTGTCCTTCGGGTCACTGGGACCCGAAGGGCAACACAAGGTTAGTAAAGGCTATCAAAAATTACATAAAAATCTACAGAGACTAGTAATATCAAAAGGGCAGGGATGGGGGGTAGTGCATTTAGGCTGTGGTGGGGGTTGCCGCAGGGGGAAAGCTTAACAAAAAAATAAATAAATGCAGCGGGCCTGCAACCCCACGTCACGCTGCGGTGGCCGATCACATAACCTGCGATCAGACTTGCTGGTGTGTTTTGAGCTATGGTTTGAGAGAGAGAGAGAGAGAGAGAGAGAGAGAGATTTTTTTTTTTTAAACACTGAAGGTAAAAAAAAAAAATTAAGCACTGCAGTGTTTCCTTTAGGATTTTTTTTTTTTAATTTTTTAGCAGCAGGGGCAGGTCACGTTTTGACAATAAACTACATCAGGGGTCGGCAACCTTTATGATATGAAGTGCCCTTTTCAAAATTCCTTTATTAGTGTGCCATGTCAACATTAAGTTTAATTATAACATCACATCAAAATGTAATATCTAGGGAATCTGTAATTTTATTCCATAGCAACATTTGATAACATTTATTTCTCATAATCAGAACCTTGTAATTATTATTATGATTATGGAAACATGGTTTTAGTATGCAGTGTCCTGATTGGTGGAAAATGGGCTGACAAAAATATCACTGTCAAAGAGCCTGAAGCGAAAAGGTGACGTGGAAAAGCCCAGCTTTAATGATGAATGGACTGATAAGCAGGTCCTGTATGCCTCATTTTCAATGAAACGACGCTGTGGCAAAATAATAACACAACCAGCGTCATTATCAAGAATGAACACGAACATAACGATTGCATCATTCACGTGCATATTAAGTAGCCACATGTATTTGTTTTGGTCTTATAATGCATCCATATTTACCACTCAGCGGAGAGGATGGTTTCTTCAGCCAGCTTAAGTTTGTAAGAATTTGTCCAAATTTCCCTACAAGATTCCCTGCAAACTAAGAGAAACAGACTACAAACCGACAGCTTTTGTTTTAGCTTGTTTTGTAAAAATTCGCTATTTGCAGAGTAGAGCTGTGTTTGCTGACCCTTGAACTACATCAACACAACAGTATGTGGAGTTAAACTGGGCGGGCCCCAATAACCTCTGAATAGTTCTACTTGTTGTTAAATTGCAATGTGAGCGGCAGGGTAATTTAAAAGGCAACAGTGACTATGTTTTTTTTGTACAGCCCTATTTCTGATACCGTGGTGGCAGAAATTTTGCCATGGTGGGCCGACACTACAAAATCAACATAGAGGAAACACTGCACTGAACTGCCCAGATGTTTGTGTAATAGCGGAATTGTTTCCTGCAACAACAAAGCCCTCGCTATGTCTCGCTCATCTCTTTTCTTTCTCTCTCTCGCTGTGAAATAACGTCAATCTATAAACGACCTGAGGAAAGTCTTCTTTTGCTTTGTTTGCGGGGGGCAAAGTGTCACATCGCCGGATCACTTTTCTTGGTGTGAATGCCCACTCATAGCTGTAAGTCATCACCTGTCTCAGGCAGAGTAGTAGTTCAATTCTCTCTCTCTCTCCATAGATGGATGACGTTTAACGTATAGCTGTATGATGAGACGGAAGTTAAGCCATAACACATACTCCCCTGCACACACCTAAACTAAAATTCAGTGGCTTACTAAACAGGGAGGGACTAGAAATAGCCTCCTGTTGCTTTTTTTTATTTTGACAGCGAATTGCCCCACAACATACAATGTCCAATAGAGGTGTGACGAGATTTCTCGCCAAGGTAGAAAGTGTCTCGCGATATCAGTACCCAAGTGCAAAGCAGGAGCCTTGAAATTAGCATCAGTGTTTCCCACAGATTAGAAAGCAATTTGTGGCGTTGGGGGTCTTTTACTGGTTGAAGTCTGAAAATATTGTAAACAAATTAATAACAAAGCTAATTCCACTGGTCGCACTGTTGAGCTCTGTTTCAGACTGATACCTCTGGTTCAGGCTGGTCCTCATCCTCAACATGTGCCTTTTTCAGTCGCGGAAAATACTTTTCAGTACTCATCTGGAGTGAAGCGGCACACATTCAGTGTAAGAGTAAAAAATGCCATAACATTATTTATGTTTATTTTATTCACAGCTGCTATATAGTGTTTTGACCTCGACAACCCAACTGCATTTTACCGCAAACTTGCGACTAGTTAACTTTCTAAAACGGGCGCAATCGCTTGTTTGCTAAGAGTCGGGTCGTTGATTGTGTAAAGGTGTTCACGAGATGGATACCAACCTTTCGTGAACTTGTGAATTTCGCCAGCCGTCTTTTCTCCTTGATGGAGACAGACGCTGTGTGTCGATGGTGTTTTAAGCCTCCAATGTCTCGTTACAGGCAGCTAACCCTCACCTAAAACTTTGTGTGTGTGTGTGTGTGTGTGTGTGTGTGTGTGTGTGTGTGTGTGTGTGTGTGTGTGTGTGTGTGTGTGTGTGTGTGTGTGTGTGTGTGTGTGTGTGTGTGTGTGTGTGTGTGTGTGTGTGTGTCACACAAGTGACAGAGAGACGGAGGAGAGCAGGGAAAGGAAATGCAACGTGTTTTTAAATAGTGTTTAAAAAAATAAATTAATAACTAAACGCAATGTGCGGCGGCCGGTGTTGTTAGTGAGGCGCAATTAGGGGTGGGAATAACCAGAGGCCTTACGATACGATATCATCACAAAACTTATGTCACGATACGATTATTATTACAATTTTAAACATATTGCAATGTTCTGCGATATATTGCAATTCATTAACTTTTTTCCAACTTCCAATTTTTCCCAATTTCAAATTGTGTCCCCAAAAGCAAACTTTGTCAATATCTGTTTCATCTATAAAGATACATTTCTCTGTTTGTTCATCTCACTTCAATTGTATTGCTGCAAAATGGGATTGTCAAGAAGAAAAACTGACCAACACATATATAATAAAACATTTATACTTGGCGTCTGTGTATCGATACAGTATTGCCACGGAAAATATTGCGATACTATGATTCCCCCCCCCCACCCCTAGGCGCACTACCACACATTAGTCTATGCGTGGGAAATACTGAGCATAGAACTCATGTGTCAAACTCCTTTCCTCTATGGCAGTGGTTCTCAAACTTTTTTTCAAAATTGTGTTTTTAAGCCAAGTACCCTATGACCAGCGATTAGATTTACCAAACAACAGCCATGTAACTGAAATGCATATAAATGCTAATGAAAAAAAGGCAACAAAAATGACCCAAAAAAGCGACAATAACTTTAAAAAAGCGAAAGTACCCCTTGGGGTACACGTACCCCCATTTGAGAAACACTGTTCTAAGGGCCACGCTTGAAAATGAGAATTAGGGCTGCAGCTATCGATTATTTTAGTAATCGAGTATACTACCGATTATTCCATTGATTAATCGGATAAGAAATACTTAGTAAACAGCAATAGTAAATATTTATTAATGCTGTTTACTAAAAAAAAAAAGGATATACAAAAGACAGGTAAAAGCTAAAAACATTTTTTGCCAAATTCCAAGACCCTTAAAAAAAGTACATTTTTGGTGGCCCAAATGTTAATCTTTTTTGTCCCCTTCCCCTTCTTGTCTCTGGCTCTTTGCACTGGATATGCAAAAGAGCTGTTCACTGACCAGAGGGTAAATGTGACTGTACAAAGCTTATAGCAGGGCTATTCAGCTACACTGTTCTGGGGGACACATTTTCAGATTTCGCAACCCCGTTGCTGGATGGAGACCAGTGAAGGCTATTAGAAGCACTTTTCTGGTGATCACTTGCTTTACTGCGCAGCCTCCAACTGACAGAGACAACGTAAATGTGACGTGAGCAACGTGTCTGAAAGTTGTAAGTCTTCTGGTAGCTGTGCCAAGAGAAATCTCAATCATTCCCAATCTTACAGAGACGGAGAGCGTAGGTATATGTAAGGAGATAACATAAGCACAGGATAATTATTGATCACTAACATGCTAGTTAACATTAGTAATTAAACCTAAAGCCGGATATCTTCACAAGCCCCAGCCACCTATACATTAAAATCTAGCTTTTCCGCTATATTTACCAGCGCCGCACGCCCATTACAAAATTGTTGCTGCATCAGCTGTTTATGAAAAGTCATAAAGTTTTAATTACACGACTCTGCAGAGCCGTCTGCTCAATTGAACTCAAGCATCATCCGCTCTCTCTCTTTCTTTCTTTCTTTCTTTCTTTCTCCTTTTGAGGGTCAGCAACTGCAGCAGTGACAGGACATCATAACTCGCAAAGTCATGGCACCCAAATGAACAACAGCGCAATTTATCCTCAGGCAGAGTGACAAACGGGAACCGTAAAACCGCACCCACATGGGTCCCGTGAAATTTGACCGCTACTTTGGTATGGAAAACATTATTATGGACACTGAATTTGAAAAATGTCCTGTTAATCAAAACGTTAACGTTTTATGCGAATTTAGTAATACTAAATGAAAAATGCTTACTTTGGAAACAGTAAAATTAGATTTTCATGACTATCGACTCAAAAGTTTTTACGTTCTGTCTCATCAGATTTTCTCTTGATCAATATAAGGCCGGCTGCACACTGGCTGCATGGCGTGAGCGTGTCAGCTGCGTGGCGTGTCTGGCGTTTTTATTTCTGCACCCATGTGAACAGGTTAGAGCTTGCACACTGCCTGCGTGACACGCACGTCTCAGGCGTGGCTCGAGCTGCGCCTAAAACGCGTGCATGCTAGAAATAGGACCGACGCCTATTTTTCACACGACATGCAAGCGCGTTGGAAGCGTTTCCAGGCAAAATAGAATACGAAAAGATGTTTATATGTCATTTTGACACAATTACATTTAATAAATGACATTTTGATGTTTGACAGTCTCTAGGTATTGACGTAAATGCAGATATAAATGTAATTTAACAAAATAATAATAATTATCAATTTTCAAATAATGCACCTGCCAATACAGAACGAAATATTCTGTAGCCTATTTTGCCATCAATACCGCCGACGTTGTTTTTGCTGTAATCAAATGAGTATGTATGTTTAACATGGTATTTAATTTTATCAATGGGGAAACCTACATGTGTCCAGACAAGGCTAGCAGCAGCAGCGCTGCGTCAGACACATTTCTGCTGTGCAAAGACAGAAAACGCTACGCAGCCGCCACTCAACTGACATGCAACAGAAACGCCACGCTCACGCCACGCAGCCAGTGTGTAGCCTGACCAATGCTGATGCGATAAATGCTGATGGACACGTTACTTGCTGAATAAATAATGACTTGCGCGTAAGTTTTTTAAGGTCATCTTACAGTTAAACAGACGCACCTGTGCGGGTCAGAAGTGATGACGAAGGCACGCCCAATGCGCAGTGCCGGGAGTGCCGACGCACATGTGCCTTAAGATGCAACGATCGTCTACTACAGCCTGTGGTATAATTGATGGCCAGCCCTTTCTATTGACAAAATCCTTGCAGCCTTCTGCAGGGGGTCTAATCGCGGGACGTCAGTCCTGTCTATTGCGCCATACACCTGTGGCACAAGGTGCGCTCCATAGTTACGCCTCATCCACTATAGCCTATAGGTATATACCTTCGCATCATCCTCGTTCCTATGACATTGCACACGGTGTTGACACACTGTGGTTTTGCTGACCCCAAATGTTTTGCCTACCACTCTGTACTCTGCGCATGTAGCCAGCTTGTAGAGTGCAATGGCAATACGCTTCTCGGTTGGAACCGGAGGGCCATGGCTTATCTGATTCAAGGGACGGGCCAATAAAATTACACAACAGATCAGATCAAATCCAAAAATGCTTCAACCAAAGGGTTTCCGTGAAGCGTCTCTAAACCACGATCTCCCAGAACAGTTTGGAGCTCTCTCGTTGCCACACCACAGGCCGCCTCTATTGTAGGGCATTTACGTGCATCTGCATCATCATAGCAATGTGTTGATAGCGTCATCGTTTTCTTATTATAGCTTGACATGTCGCTATCAGCTGGCACTTAAGCACTATTAAAACTTGTGCAATATTACTCATTTGTAGGTAGACAGCACGATCCATCGTGTCTAGCAAGACGTTGTTCGCAAATGTCAGCTTGAATTGAAGTTTCTTTAAAATTCCAACCTGAGAAACTGAACTTCCTGTGACTTTTCATACGTAAACTCAATACTTTCGTTTGATCAATCTAATGGTGTGTGTCCTTTAGCAGCATCATGTCCCCGCTTGCCATTCATTTCTATGGGAGCAGCAGTGCAATGCATTCTGGTAGCATCGCGGGGACTTTGGAGAAGCGGCCAGTTCGACTAGCTGCCTCCTCAAAAGTTGACGAAAATCTTTTAAACTGTCCTTTTATCAATATGAAATGAAGATAGATTCAGCAACTGCATGGCCTATTTCTCGCTTAAACACGTTTCGGTGAACTATTTTTGTAAAATACAAGATCGTATTCCGAACGAGCTACAAAGAGCTGCAGCCCTTGAGTCAATGCTAGAAATAAGGAAGACATGCCAAACTAAATCAGCTGATAATTTAAAAGTTGATGTTGCTCCTTTACACAGGTTAATTTAGTGTCATGAATCACCCCCCTTAAAACCCCCTTTCTTCTAATATTATTATTATTATTATTATTATTATTATTATTATTTTTTTTTTTTTTTATCCCCTTTCCCGTCACTATATTTCAACTCATAGTCTGTGATAACTATCATTTAGTCGGTCTTATTATTCAAGGTGGTGCTTTATATTGTATAAGTGCAAATTGTTTTATTCCATACAGTTAATTGATAAAACTAAATTTGAAATTAATATCCCAAATCTTTTTTTGATTGAAACAATTTTTTTCAGTTTCCCTGATTCAGAAACTCCATTCAGGGATGCAAACTTGCCGTTTCTAATCCAAAATAGTTGTATGAATTGTGCAGCTTTTGTGTGTGTGGGTGTGTTGAATGTGAATCGATGGTGCACCTGGTTGTGCGCGAAAGATGTGCTTTTAAAAATGCAGTGCTGTCACAATACAATTCTTTCATACAGGAGACATGATTTAAAGCCAACCTGCCGATGGTGCGCTCAAACCACGCTGAACCCGTTCATATGAGTATGCTGTCCGTTTTTTTATTTTTTTATTTTTATTTATTTATTTTTTTTATCGTTGGAGACTTCAGTCTGGAGTTTAGTTGATAGTTTTACTTTTTCAAATATGTTTTTATTGAGCATGTTAATATGCACACAGTGAATGTGAACAACCACATACGTTAACCTGGATATAATATGCTCTTGTTTTGTAGAACATATGAAGAACATTAGTACCAACTGAAAGTAAAACGAAAAAATTTAAAAACAATCTAAGAAATACACTCATCATGCCCCCCTCCCCCACCCTACCCTTCCATCAGTTCTACTTCAGTGTTGTTACAGGGAGAATGCTACTTCGTAGGTTACAGATGAAGAGTATGAAATAGGGTTGTGCCGATGGACGATATCATCGTCCATCGTGATGGCTGCCCGACATCACGATGGAGAGCCACCATTGTGATGTGTCTCTCTTCTCCCCCCCCCCCGGTCAAACACACTAATCCTAGTCGCGGGCGCTAGACGGGAAATTGATAAGTGCGTCGGTCTTAAACTAACAAAGACACAAAGACAAGATTGGCTGTAGTGATACATTCTCTCTCTCTCCCTGTCAGTTGTAGCTCGCTCTACCTTCGTAACGTTGGACACAGCGGTCTCGAGTGAGAGAGAAAAAAGCGTTAAAAGTGGAACGCTATCACACTTTCCTTTCTCCCCTCATTGGACTAAGTTTGTCGACACTACTCTGTGCGTGCATCAATAAGTAAGTCTGATGTCCTGTAGGTACTGGACGATGTTATGCAGGATTTATGAATGTACGTTAGCAACAGGCTAATTCACGAGGGTGCTATTTTATGTGTGAGCTAATATTGCGCGATCTGTTCGTAATGCGGCAAGAGTTATGTTTCTGTTTATTGAATGCGTTATTCAGTGAAAACATAACCGAGAATGTAGTTTAAACTCAGTAATGATGGTATGTTAGGTTATTACTGTCGCTCTGTTGAAGGCAAGCGTCCCACTGTACTGTCGTTACGCAGATCACGGACATCTGATTGACTTTACTGCACCGTACTTAAGTGAAAGTAGGTCAAGTTGTAAAACCTACCAGCAGGGCACCATTTACAGAGGGCATTTAAATGTATCTCTAATCGTTTCTAGGTTTACTGTTGGCCCATAGTAGTAGGAAAAAATATTATATATTATTATTATTATTATATATACACCGCCACCCCCCCCCCCATCGTCAACTGCCAATTTAGGGGACATCGCCCAACCCTAGTATGAAAGTTTTGCCATAAGACTGTACCTAATTATTTCTAAATGTAGTGTTTTCTTAAGATCACTGAGTCACATCTTAGTGGGAACATCTTTCTTTTTCCAGTGCGTGAGAAACAGTTTCTTTGCGGTGATAAGACTATAGGACAGGAAACATAGCTGGGTGTTGCTTAATTTTCTTAAATATTTCGATGTTCCCAGAATAATAATCAGTGGTTCTGGTTCTAGTGGAATTTTAAGTTTGTCAAATAGTTATTTGAAAATATTGATCCAACATGCCAAATTCTGGAGTAGCGTGTCATCAGCTGAGAGGCATCTGACACAAGTAGGGGAAATTTCAGGGACCATTTTGTGCATCCTCTCCTTAGAGTAATGAAGACAGTGTAGAATTTTGAATTGGATTTAGCAGTGCCTTACCTTTTTAATTAGAGCATCGATGGTTGCGCTACAGGCTCTCCTCCCACAAAGTGTCTGAGAACTCAATACCCATTTCTTCCTGGCATTTTACGCCTTTATTTGTATAGCACAGCTGAAGATGTGAAGGGAGAGAGGGGGAACGACATGCAGCAGAGGGCCGTAGGTAGGAGTTGAACCCGCGGCCGCTGCGTCGAGGAGTAAACCTCTATATATGGGCGCACACTCGACCAGGTGAGCTACCCAGGCAACCGCCCTTTTGTTTTTAACGGAGGGGCATCAACTGACCTCATATTGTAAGGTCTCCTATCATTTTGACGTAGACTCTTATTTGCAAATACCTAAAGAAGTTGCTTCCTGGCAGTTTGTATTTACTTTGTATCTGCGTAAAAGAAGCAAAGGTGACCTTGATGTATGGACCCCCGCCTTTTTCCAACTTTAAAGTGTTATCTTAATTTGCTGGTGCAAAGAGACTACCTATCTGACAATAGGTAGATCATAGAATATGGGATTCAGATTAAAATGTGATTTTTAATTTGTTTCCAAATGAACAAGGTATTGTGAACTACTACATTGCAATTAAACAATGATTTTACAATGGTGTATTGTTATAGAAGAATGGCACCAATAGAGTGAGGATGACATGCCTCCTTTTCTGTCTCAAGCCAGATTGGTGAGGTTGCTGTGTCATCTAGCCAGTATGTTATTATCCTAACATTTGAAGCCCAATAATATGACAAAAACATTTGACAGTGCCAAGCCACCTTCCCTTCCAGATTTGCAAAGGTGTGTCTTGCCTATTCTGTGTTTTGAAGTCTCACAAAAATGGGACTATGATTGAGTCTAATTTTTTTTAAAGAAGGATTTGACAAGAAATGGGAATAACCTGAAATGGGTACAGATAATTGGGGCAAAAAGATCATTTGATGGCATTGATTTAGCATAGTAGTGATATTTGAAGGGTCTTCCAATACTGTATACTAGACTGTAATTTAGATACTAATGGAGGATAATTTGCCTCGAACAGAGCGGTGTGGCACTTTGTGATCTGAACTCCTAAGCATGTAAATTTCTCTGCAGATATGCTGGCTATTAGCTCGCCAATTTATCCTATATCCAGAGACTGTCCACACACTCCCCACGCACGCGCGGGCCCTGCTATTTGAGCGACACGATGATTTATGCAGATTGTGTAGAGTTGTTATAGAGGAGCTTCACCATTGAAATAATTTGTTCCTTGAATTTAAACCTTTTTAAAATTTCAAACAGTTAGGGCCATTCAACTTCGTCAAATCCATTTTTTTCCTCGTCTGTTAGTAGAGAACAAGATGTTGTCTTCTGAGATTGAAAAAAGAATTCCTGTCCATTATGAAGCCGGTCTGAATGCACTAGTTCAGGGGTCTTCAACGTTTTTTTAAGCCAATGACCCCTTAACTGAAAGAGAGATGGATCAGGGACCCCCTAATACATATGTTGTATAAAATGAAGATGCATATTAAACTGGGCCTACAATAACATGTAGGGTGGTTTAAAGCCTTTACACCTTTTTTTGCGTAGAATACTAGCGATTAAAATATGAATTGTTGGCATGATTTTATAAATCATCTTTTAATGTTACACATACAGTACAGACCAAAGGTTTGGACACACCTTCTCATTCAATGCATTTCCTTTATTTTCATGACTATTTACATTGTAGATTCTCACTGAAGGCATCACAACTATGAATGAACACATACGGAATTATTATATTTTAGATTCCTTAAAGTAGCCACCCTTTGCTCTGATTACTGCTTTGCACACTCTTGGCATTCTGTTGATGAGCTTCAAGAGGTAGTCACCTGAAATGGTTTTCCAACAGTCTTGAAGGAGTTCCCAGAGATGCTTAGCACTCGTTGGCCCTTTTGCCTTCACTCTGCGGTCCAGCTCACCCCAAACCATCTCGATTGGGTTCAGGTCCGGTGACTGTGGAGGCCAGGTCATCTGGCGCAGCACTCCATCACTCTCCTTCTTGGTCAAGTAGCCCTTACACAGCCTGGAGGTGTGTTTGGGGGTCATTGTCCTGTTGAAAAATAACTGATGGTCCAACTAAACGCAAACCAGATGGGATGGCATGTCGCTGCAGGATGCTGTGGTAGCCATGCTGGTTCAGTATGCCTTCAATTTTGAATAATTCCCCAACAGTGTCACCAGCAAAGCACCCCCACACCATCACACCTACTCCTCCATGCTTCACGGTGGGAACAAGGCATGTAGAATCCATCCGTTCACCTTTTCTGCGTCGCACAAAGACAAAGTGGTTGGAACCAAAGATCTCAAATTTGGACTCATCAGACCAAGCACAGATTTCCACTGGTCTAATGTCCATTCCTTGTGTTTCTTGGCCCAAACAAATGTCTTCTGCTTGTTGCTGCTCCTTAGCAGTGGTTTCCTAGCAGCTACTTGACCATGATGGCCTGATTCTCTGCTTATTTCTGTTCAGTGGCTAGAGCTGACAGAGGAGGTAGCAGTTCATTTTCACATTCACAACATAACACAAACGCATATGGACCTAACAACATATTTAAAAAAATGTAAGTAAAAACGGTTTTGTATGGCAGGGCACCTTTTTAGTTTGGCACATTGTATGGATCACTTCAATAACAAGGTAATACAATGTGTATCATCAAGTGATGACAATGCAAAGTATAGGCTCTTAACCTTGCAGTTTTGCACATATCATGCAAGACTCGATTTCTCCATCTCTTTGCACAAAACTCTCCAGAAAGTGCCATTTAATGGTTTATTTTTCAAAAATATTTCCTGGACCCCCTTAGGGAGTTTTTTAAACAGCAATTTAAACCCTGCTGGCTCCCATTCTACTTTTAGAGACTCTAGGAACCACAAGTAATTCTGCATTCTGGGAGCGAAGTGCTCTAGTGGGACAATAAGGTACTATGAACTAGGGGTGGTACGGTTCATGAAAAAACATCCGAACGGCTCGGTTTGCTAGTCTCTGTTCGGAGCGTGTGTGGCATCGCACGGTTCGTCAGTACACTGTTAATGTGCACTTACCACTTACTGCCGTAGTGCCCACTTTCGACACCTATGTTAAAACCCTTACTGGAAATGACGAGCGGGATGAGCGTGACGAACGCAACACATGGCAGCTGATTGGACAAACGCGTCACATGGGTCTTGCTGCTCCCGAATTTCAAAACAGACTTTAATGGCAGCTCGTTCAGAATACGATCTCTTATTTTACGAAAATAGTTTAACAAAACGTGTTTCTGAAAACATTTTAAGCGAGAAATAGGCCATGTCTTCATTTCAGATCGACAAAGGTCAGTTTAAAAGTTTTTCGGCAGATTTTGAGAGCCACCGAGCCGGCCGCATCTCAAGTGGAGTGTGCTGCTGCTGCAGGTCACGTCACATGCAGAAATGTCAAGTGGTAGAGAGGCTGCCCGGAGTTGGAGGATGCGCCAGCGTCGTTTATAGTCTGGTGTGTGGAAACATTTTAATTTTTCATGTTACCTATGATGAAATAAAAAATAGAACTGCCACTATGTGCATGTATTGTGCAACATGCATTCAATATGCTAATTTTAGCTATATATCATATGCTGAAGTATATTCTGGAGTGTTAAAGATTAAAAGAAAAAATAAGAACCGTACAGAACCGAAAACCGCGACCCTAAAACCGTGATATGAACCGAACCCTGGGTTTTGTGAACCGTACCACCCCTACTATGAGCTCTTCAAGATATGATGGGTACTTGACCATTTAGAGCTTTGTAGGTCAGGAGAAGGATTTTAAATTCAATCCTGGATTTTACAGGAAGCCAATGCAGAGAAGCTAATACAGGAGAAATATGATCTCTTTTCTTAGTTCTTGTCAGAACACACGCTGCAGCATTCTGGATCAGCTGGAGAGTAGGGCTGAAACGATTCCTTGAATAATTCGATAACAAAAAATCCTCAATGCAAAATGACTTGCGTCGAAGCTTCGTTAAATCAATGTTACCAATGTTGTATCGCTGACGGACGGTGTTTCCGCACGGATCATTATTACTGTCGCACATAAGATTCTTCTGCTGCTAGCGACACATGCTAGAGCGTAAATAGCGAGGGGCTAAGAGAAGAGACAGGCTGGAGAAAACAACAGAAAGTGTCCAAAGTTTGGAATCGGTTCAAACGTAATTAAAACGAAAACTCTGTACAGTGTGTCTACTGCAAAATCAAACTAGCTTACCACAATAATAATATAAGTGACTTCGACCTTCGAAGTCACTGTTCCATTATCTTTAATGTGACTATTATGTGCCACTGTTCATCACACCCCCAACCGGCCTGTCAGACGCTGCCTACCAAGAGTCTGGGTTTGCCGAGGTTTCTTCCTAAAAGGGAGTTTTTCCTTGCCACTGTCGCAATAGCAACTGCTAATGCTTGCTCTTGAGGGAATTACTGTAATTGTTGGGGTTTTGGAATTTATAGAGTGTGGTCTAGACCTACTCTATCTGTAAAGTGTCTCGAGATAACTCTGTTATGATTTGATACTATAAATAAAATTGAATTAAAATAAAATAAATTGAATAATAGCACGACATCAGTGCTTCAAACATGGAAACATGGAACACAGAAACACATGGAGTCTAACTTAATCCTCCATTCCACGAAGCAGACCCGACAAAGTCCGAGCCGTATGGATGACGAAACTACACCAAAAAGAAAATAAGTAGTGGTGACCACAATTTGATCTAAAGAGCCGACGCATTGATCCCTTCGGAAAAACAGCTGATTGTTGCGCACCATTTTCTCTCTTTTTTTTTTTTTTTTTTTTTTTTTTTTTTTTTTTTTTTTTTTTTTTTTTTTTTTTTTTCTCTCTCCATGTTTTTTTTTTTTTTTTTTTTTTTTTTTTTTTTTTTTGAGAAACAGCTGATCAACGATCTACTAGCATAAGTGTAACAGAGCTGTTTAGCATTGTAATCAAATATATAAATGAAAATAGGTATAACTAATATTTACATATAGGCCTATATACAGATCAGACTCTGGTTGAAACTGAAAGTTAAGTTGTACAACTTAATGTTATGTTTATGTATATTGTATGCCTTAGTTTGAGGTTGATATCATTTGAAAAAATGTTTTCTTTTAAAAAAACAATGTAATATGGCACTTGAATGCACTTAATGTTTAGTTTTTTGAGATGTGATATTTTAAGCAATGTAGACAATAAAAATGTAGCTTTTTCCGAAAATTTTACCAAACTATTATTAATTATTGCTCTTCGATTAAACAAAAGTATTTCTTATCCGATTACTCGATTAATCGATGGAGTAATTGGTAGAATACTCGATTACTAAAATAATCGATAGCTTCAGCCCTACTGGAGAGTCTTAAGGGACTTGGGCAACCTGATAGTTAAGGAATTACAGTAGTCCAGCCTGGAAGTAAATAATGCATGGACTAGTTTTTCAGCATCGTTTTGAGACGGGATGTGCCTAAGTGCCAATGTTACGAAGATGAAAAAAGGCTGTTCTTGAGGTTTGTTTTAAGTGGGCGTTGAAGGATATATCCTGATCAAAAATAATTCGTAGATTTCTGACAGTAGTGCTGGAGGCCAGGGCAATACCATCCAGAGTAACTATATTTTTGGATAATGAGGTTCGGAGGGGTTTAGGGCCCAGCACAATAACTTCATGGTTGTAGCATCTATAAGGAGAATAGAATTGGTCCAAGCACTGAGCCTTGTGGAACGCCATGGCTAACTTTAGCATACCTGGAGGATTTATCGTTAACATTAACACTGAGCTGGCCCAGGGCCAGGCCAGCTCAGTGCCGCTGTCTCTCCTACCTACACCGGCCCCCGCACCCTGTCCCTTCTCCTCCCCTTTCTACCTACCTGCGCGCAGTGCTGCTGCACATGAGGAGAGAGCACAGAGGGGAGGGCGGGGCTGCTCCTCAGTCACAGAAGAGAAGATCAGGGTGACTGTTTTGGCAGCCACAGGAGAAAAACACCTTGCATGCTCGCTGGACAATACTGGCGACTTTTTTATTTATTTATTTTTTTACAGAAAATCGCTGACTTTTCTACAGAAAGTCGCCAGATTTGTTGCTAGTCGCTTTTGTTTAAAAAAAATTGCTAAGGGGGTCTGAAAAGTCGCTAAATTGACAACACACACACACGCCGGCTCGACGCACACACCAGCACAGGCTATGGTGAAAGCTCGGAACTTCCTGTCAAAAGCATTGTTTGTGTTTAATCCAGGGTCTGACTTTTAATTAAAAAAAACAAACTTAAGTTTGATACCAATATAGGTCGTACTGAAGGAATTTAATGGTCAAAATATTATTAATAAATATTCAAATATATTCAAATATATTCAAATATTAATATTAATAAACAAATGAACTTCGAATATGATTTTGGGGCAAAAGTCAAAGCCCTATACCGAATCCACTGGTTAAGATTCTGCCGAAACCGAATACCTGAATCCTACTCCCATCCTCATTCCATTAACACAGTAAACACATTAATGAAGTAAACCACGTCCACAGCCTCAAACAACTGTAGATGCAAAAGACAGATGGTCCATCCATTCACCTGCCAGGTATTTTTTGAAAGTGCCTGCCCTTTCTCAAACAGTTTCCAATGACCACTTCTCAGATGGTTAGCCGTAGTGTTTGCCGTAGCGTAACGTGGAGTCGAGCAGGGCCTCCTCTCCTCTGATCTGGTGCAGCAGAAATTGTCCTACCTTCCAGCTAGGTAATTTTCTCAGACAGGCATAGCTTTTACAGCTGGTTGAAAAGCACAGTTCTGGCATACGTTTTCAGAATGGAAGCGCTTGGCTTCAAAAAGTCAGCAGTGAGGCAATTTGTGCTCAGTATTGTGTGATGACCTTTGGGGGACCTGGGGTAAAGCGGATGTAAATATGAACATGTGTCCTTATGAATTAATAAATTAAACTTTTTAGGAAATTATTGTTAAAATTCACATTAATGGCTATTTGTTTGTGTTTCAGCTATACCATCAGATGTCCAGAAAGTGATTGTTGGTGAAGAACATCACCAGGAGTGGAGCTCCAGTCTGGACCAGGAGGATACAAAGCCCCCACACATTAACGAGGAACAGGAGGAACTGCCGATCAGGCAGGGCGAAGAGCAGCTTCAAGGGCCCGAGGAGGCAGATATCACCAAGTTCTATGTTCCAATGAAGAGTGAAGATGAAGAAGAGAACTCTCGGTTCTCACAACTTCATCAAAGACAAACTGAAGAGATGAAAACAGAAGCTGATGGAGAAGACAGTGGAGGATCAGAACCAGCCAGGAACTCAGATCCAGATACACATTTACAACCAGATACTGATGACAAGACTGGAGACTCTTCTGAATCTAAGACTTATGACAGTAATTGTTGGAAGGAGACCAGGGAATCCCAGTCAGGTTTAAAGTCTCTGAATAATGTTGAAGTCCCTGTCAGTGATGTGAGATGTAGTACTGAGTGTGGGCAAAGGTTTGGCACCAGTGGACATCGGAAGAGACAAATGAGATCTCATACAGGAAAGAAACCATTTAGCTGCTCAGTGTGTAAGAAAGCGTTTACAGTGAGTGGAAGTTTACAAACACACATGAGAATCCACACAGGAGAGAAACCGTTTAGCTGCTCAGTCTGTAAGATGGCTTTTACAGTGAGTGGACATTTACATAGACACATGAGAATCCATACAGGAGAGAAGCCATTTAGCTGCTCCTTCTGTAACAAAGCTTTTATACAGGGTGACAATTTACAGAAACACATGAGAGTCCATACAGGAGAAAAACCATTTAGCTGCTCAGTCTGTAAGAAAGCTTTTACACAGAGTGGAAATTTACAGAAACACATGAAAATACACACAGGAGAAAAACCATTTACCTGCTCTGTCTGTAAGAAAGCTTTTACAGCGAGTGGATGTTTACATAGACACATGAGAATCCACACAGGAGAAAAACCATTTAGCTGCTCCGTCTGTAAAAAAGCTTTTGCAGTAAGTGGAAGTTTACAGAAACACATGAGAATCCACACAGGAGAGAAGCCATTTAGCTGCTCTGTCTGTAAGAAAGCTTTTACAGAGAGTGGACATTTACAGACGCACATGAGAACCCACACAGGAGAGAAACCGTTTAGTTGCTCCGTCTGTAAGAAAGCTTTTACAGAGAGTGGACATTTACAGAATCACATGAGAATCCACACAGGAGAAAAACCATTTAGCTGCTCAGTCTGTAAGAAAGCTTTTACAGAGAGTGGAAGTTTACAGAAACACATGAGAATCCACACAGGAGAGAAACCATTTAGTTGCTCAGTCTGTAAGAAAGCTTTTACGGAGCGTGGAAGTTTACGGATACACATGAGAATCCACACAGGAGAAAAACGATTTAGTTGTGCAGTCTGTAAGAAAGCTTATACAGACAGTGGAAGTTTACGTAAACACATGAGAACCCTAACGCATGTTAGAAACCATTTAGCTGTGTGAAGTGGAGCTGCCATCTGAATGGAGCAGAGAACCTTGATCTAACATGTTAACACTAACAAATGAATGAAATCTCTAAAAGTTATGAGATGTCATACTCTGTGGGTCCTTTTTTTAGTCTAAAATCCAAATGCTACAACGTTAGACTTTAAAATGTCTTAATTATGATTTTGACAGGTCGTAAAAACTAATTGGATTATGAAGGTATGTGACTGTTGATATCCATGGAACTCCAAATATTAACACATTTTTCTAACTTATATTAGACTTGTTTGTAGGTAACAGCCACCCAACTCGGTCTCCCTTAAGGCCCAGACAGACCGACCAGACAGCCGACCCTCGGCAGAAAAGGCAGTTGGGAGTGATCAGTCTCCCAGAGTTGAAAAATCCCCAAAAGTGCCTCGGAACACCCCAAAGCGACAAGATGTAATACATCTCCTTAACAGCAGGAGGCGCTAATCTGTATTGTCGCCCAAAAAATGAAAACCGGCAGCTGATTGGACGAACACGTCAAGTAGGTCTGGTTTCTGCGGAAATTCAAAGACACGGTCATGGCGGCTTGTTCAGAATATGATCTCATATTGTACTAAAATAGTTCACCGAAATGTGTTTCTGAAAACATTTTAAGCGAGAAATAGGCCATGTAGTTGCTGAATCTGTCTTCATTTCAGATCGACAAAGGTCAGTTTAAAAGATTTTCGTCAGATTTTGAGAGACTCTAGTTACGCTCATTCAGCTCCCCGATTCCGGGTTAGCACTCTACCAATCAGATGGGTCATTTTAGTCCGACTGCCAGCAGTGCCCACCCCTCATGTCAAATGGGCCAAAACGAAGGACGACGGCCCCTCCGAGGGACACTGCACGGAATGCACCGAACAGACTTGAGTCACTGACCTCGCCAGACTGTCTGACGGCTGATTATCGACTCGGTGTGTCTGGACCTTTAAGTGTGAAGTGCTGTGATCTCACCAACCCTTATAAAAGTACCAACTGCTATTGTTCTTGACTCTTCTCTACTACAGAATGAGCAACAACTCTACTGCATCTCTCAGCAGGGGGTCCAGATCAGCTCAAGTAGCCCAACGCAGAAATTCCACAATTCTCCCAGCCTGGCTTTCCCAAAACAATGGAACTGCCGCGCTAATAAAGGATTTATTTCTGTAGTAATGTACATGTATTGAATTTGATTTCATCCAACTTTTATTGTTTAAATTTTTCTTGTGGTGCGTATGATGGGCTTATGGTGTTGTCATTCATACATGTTTTTTTGGGTCTATGGTTTATCGACTATTTTGTTACTATTCTGTTGAATGACCTGGAATATTGTAGTTAGTGCGTCATCTTTTCTTGATATTTTTTTTTTTGTTTGTCGGTGTGGCTGGTGATGACTGAAGGGGGTGGGGAGGAGATTTTTTCATGTTGCGAGTTTTTATTTTTTTATTTTGTTAAAGGAAAAATTGTTAATCACAAAAAAGAAGTGGAGGTGCTCTAGAGTTTGCACATCTTTGAGTTTTCAACATTTTATTATAACAAATTCTGTATGCATACTTTGCATTGATCCAGTAGCATAAAAATATAAACGCACACATACATACTGTATATATATATACACATTCATAGTCTTCATAAGAAATCCACCAGCCAAGCATATTTTTAACTAGCCATTGCTTTTTTGAGTCACATATACTGTACATTTTGTTCAGTAGACAATGTACTTCACTATATCAACTTCACATCAAAAAGTAGAAAGGACTGTAAACATGCTCAGTGTCCTCAGACCGTCTTGAGTGTGTAATAACTGGTGTGCATGTCTTCACTGAATATGTAAAATGAATGCCATAATTAAATACCATTATTAAATGTAATAACAGTAATGTCATCTGAGCCATAATGCCAGATATTTTATTACATGTGTGAGGTCAATTGATATTTACGAGGTTGTTTATTATTTTCTTCTCTTACGTGTTTTGTATTGGTTAACGGTGACCCCACAACTTATTTTTGAGTATTCAATTAAATTAACTTCTAAGCAAATAATGTTTTATTCCAGGATGTATTGAGCTTACATTGTTTCCAGTTCTCATCAATTTGTACTTAATGCAGTACAGTGTTTCTATGTTGATTTTGTAGCGGCGGCCCACCATGGCAAAATGTCTGCCACCACGGTATCAGAAATAGGGCTACACAAAAAACTTTGTTGCGGTTGCCTTTTAAATTCTCCTGCCGACATAATGCACCCCCCACATTGCAATTTAACAAGTAAAACTATTCAGAGGTTATTGGGCCCATCCAGTTTAACTCCACATAATGTTGTGTTGATGTAGTTTATCGTCAAAATGTTCGCTTTCTTCCGAGTCGGCTATTAAACGAACAGCTCCACCAAAAACATCACCACAGTGGGTCCGTTCTAAGTGCAGGTTTTTGGACAGACCTGCCCCCACTGCTAAAAAAAAAAATCCTAAAGGAAACACCGCAGTAATAATGTTTGTGCTTCCGCCACCAGGTTGTGGCTTCGAGGAAGCTGTGAAGTTTTGAAACACAAGTAGAACAACTTCAAGACCAAGAAAGATAACTATAATGAGCATGCCAAGTGCGCTGATAATACACCATACACTAATATAGCCGATGTTGTAACATAAGATTACAGGAATGTATGTAGTATTGTTCTACACAATTGTCCACCGCTCTGCTCAGAGCTTCAGAGAGCCAGAAATAAGAGCAGGCCGGCAGTTGTGCAGTTGAGGTGTGGACTCCTGTTTTTAAAACTAAATATTTAGTCAAATTTATAGTTATTGTTCTTGGTGTGTGAGTCTTTTAAGCAACATATACTGCATGGTTGTAAAGTGCGTAATCTCACATTGCCAGACCTGTCTCCACAGTGCTGTGTCAACGCTGGAGTATGATACAGTGCGTTGTAACAGTTTGATCTTGCCGGGGTGCCAGTCAGAGGGGAAACTTGTACTGGCTTGCTAACACAATTTTATATTTTTAGTGAAGAGGTCAAATGTACACAGGACTATTTTCATTTAGCCCCTACTAACAACCAAAGTAACCCATAAGGTTTCAGCAGACACAATAATCCCACAAACGCAAGTAATTTCAGTTCAATACAGTGTATTATACCATCCAGCCCAAACAAACCCCACAATTTAAATTTCAGTGGATCATTTTCCTCTCTAAGTCACAACCATTCTCTTTGAGATCCCTAGCAGAACCCTCAAACAAAAAAGAACAGTCAGGTTCCCCCACGAGACTTCGTCACCAACATAGTGAAGCCTCTTGCTTTGAGTTGACAATCTTTGATTGCCTCCTTAGCGGAGTTACTACGGCCAATACTCCGAAATCACTCCGGAGACTGTACAGCTGCGAGCGTGGGGTTGGGGTTTACCGGTTGAATCCCAGAGGAAGAAAGGAAGACGAGTAATCCGTTTAGGACGAGGCTAAAGAAAAACGGGACCTTTTACTCAATGCCAAGGGCTGGCAAGCTATGGAGTCACTCACTGGACGGACTCAACCTCTTCCTCTTCAACAGGTAAGTCTCAGCGCCCACCCCCTCACTTGACATTGCCAGCGTAGTTAAGGAGGCGAACTGGGGGTGTGTCTGTGACGCAAGACATGTAGATTCCAATCACTACAGCGTAAATAAGAAAACTGCAAGTTATACAGCCCAACTTCGGCCTAAGTGAGTCTCTGGCCGCAACACATTTTGGTACAAACATTTATGTGCCAGTGTGGCAGAGAACGTTCCCAGATTTAATCATTTGGTGGGTGTTCATTTTCAGAGCTGCACTCTAGTCATGTTCAATTGAATGTTCATGTTTATTGAAATTAATTTACTTTGCAAGTTATTCATGAAATCCAATTTACCTTCATACTTTTTGCCAGCGTGGATGTGATTGCATTCAAAATGGTATTAAAAGGTCTTTAAATTTCACTTTAATAATAATAATAAATTGAATTTATATAGCGCTTTTCACGAACTCAAAGTCACTTTACAGGGTAGGTATAAATAATAAAGACAAACAAAACAAGATTCAGGCACAGATGAAAAGGGGAGGGGCATGGGGCGAGGGATAGGCAGTGGTGAAGAGATGGGTCTTGAGGCGAGACTGGAATATGGTGAGGGACTCAGAGGTGCGGATCTCTTGGGAGAGGGAGTTCCAGAGCCTGGGAGCTGCCCTGGAGAATGCTCTGTCCCCAAAACTGCGGAGGTTGGACTTTTGGATACAGAGGAGACCGGCCGAGGTGGATCTGAGGGACCGTGAGGGTTGGTACGGGGAGAGGAGGTCAGTGAGGTATGAGGGGGCCAGATGGTGGAGGGCTTTGTAGGTGAGGACCAGGATTTTGTAGGTGATCCGGTGGGAGATAGGAAGCCAGTGGAGTTGTTCAGTCGGTCCAGTCGGTTGATGTTGGTAGAGCTGATGCCGAGAAGAAGTGAGTTGCAGTAGTCCAGTCGGGAGGAGATGAAGGCGTGAATGAGTCTTTCAGCAGGGGGTGTGAGAGAGGGTCTGATTTTGGCGATGTTGCGGAGGTGAAAGAAGGAGGTTTTAATGACATGACGGATGTGGGGCTCAAGGGAGAGGGTGGAGTCAAAGATCACACCAAGGTAAATCAACAAGACACCAAGGTGTCTGCAGGCTTCAACTTTATTTTAACTAGTTGAAGCCTGCAGACACCCTGTAGGTGCATAAATGTAGTATTATTTGTTGCATACATGTAGCATAATGACATTTTTCACCTTGACCTTTAACTGTCTTCTTTGGCAGCATGATGGATGAACTGCTGCTTCTCAAAGCAGCAAACACTGAGTTTTCCAAATCCGCTGACCTGTGCTTCACTGAAACCTGGCTTAGTGATAACATCCCGGACACTTCATTATTTATTTATTTTTGCCATGATTCCAACTCTTCCGAGTGGACAGCGTTACGGGGCTATTGGGGAAACTGCTTTTAGATAGTTTGGTGTACTTATGTCAGTGTTGAAGAAATCATGGAATCCTCATCTACAAACTCTTGATTAACTGCAAACACTTCAATTCACAGTAAGAGTTTTCCTTGTTTATTCTATTATTGAGGGTGTTTACAGTGGGGTAAAAAAGTATTTAGTCAGCCACCAATTGTGCAAGTTCTCCCACTTAAAAAGATGAGAGAGGCCTGTAATTTTCATCATAGGAACACTTCAACTATGAGAGACAAAATGAGAAAAAAAAGATCCAGAAAAATCACATTTTAATGAATTTATTTGCAAATTATGGTGGAAAATAAGTATTTGGTCAATAACAAAAGTCTATCTCAATACTTTGTTATATACCCTTTGTTGGCAATGACAGAGGTCAAATGTTTTCTGTAAGTCTTCACAAGGTTTTCACACACTGTTGCTGGTATTTTGGCCCATTCCTCCATGCAGATCTCCTCTAGAGCAGTGATGTTTTGGGGCTGTCGCTGGGCAACACAGACTTTCAACTCCCTCCAAAGATTTTCTATGGGGTTGAGATCTGGAGACTGGCTAGGCCACTCCAGGACCTTGAAATGCTTCTTACGAAGCCACTCCTTCGTTGCCGGGCGGTGTGTTTGGGATAATTGTCATGCTGAAAGACCCAGCTACGTTTCATCTTCAATGCCCTTGCTGATGGAAGGAGGTTTTCAATCAAAATCTCACGATACATGGCCCCATTCATTCTTTCCTTTACACGGATCAGTCGTCCTGGTCCCTTTGCAGAAAAACAGCCCCAAAGCATGATGTTTCCACCCCCATGCTTCACAGTAGGTATGGTGTTCTTTGGATGCAACTCAGCATTCTTTCTCCTCAAAACACAAGTTGAGTTTTTACCAAAAAGTTCTATTTTGGTTTCGTCTGACCATATGACATTCTCCCAATCCTCTTCTGGATCATCCAAATGCTCTCTAGCAAACTTCAGACGGGCCTGGACATGTACTAGCTTAAGCAGGGGGACACGTCTGGCACTGCAGGATTTGAGTCCCTGGCGGCGTAGTGTGTTACTGATGGTAGCCTTTGTTACTTTGGTCCCAGCTCTCTGCAGGTCATTCACTAGGTCCCCCTGTGTGGTTCTGGGATTTTTGCTCACCATGTGATCATTTTGACCCCACGGGGTGAGATCATGCGTGGAGCCCCGGATCGAGGGAGATTATCAGTGGTCTTGTATGTCTTCCATTTCCTAATAATTGCTCCCACAGTTGATTTCTTCAAACCAAGCTGCTTACCTATTGCAGATTCAGTCTTCCCAGCCTGGTGCAGGTCTACAATTTTGTTTCTGGTGTCCTTTGACAGCTCTTTGGTCTTGGCCATAGGGGAGTTTGGAGTGTGACTGTTTGAGGTTGTGGACAGGTGTCTTTTATACTGATAACAAGTTCAAACAGGTGCCATTAATACAGGTAACGAGTGGAGGACAGAGGAGCCTCTTAAAGAAGAAGTTACAGGTCTGTGAGAGACAGAAATCTTGCTTGTTTGTAGGTGACCAAATACTTATTTTACCGAGGAATTTACCAATTAATTCATTAAAAATCCTACAATGTGATTTTCTGGATTTGTTTTTCTCATTTTGTCTCTCATAGTTGAAGTGTACCTATGATGAAAATTACAGGCCTCTCTCATCTTTTTAAGTGGGAGAACTTGCACAATTGGTGGCTGACTAAATACTTTTTTGCCCCACTGTACATCCCACCTCAGGCCTGTGTTAGTGAGACGTTACAACACCTGCCTGACTAGATAACTAACGTGGAGAGAAAATATCCAGAACAACTCATCTCTGTGTTCTAAAATATCAGGTAACCCTTCCTTTTACAGTCCCCTAATAAACAAGTACTTACTTACATAGTAATAATAATCATATAATGAGGTACCTACCACTGGTTATAAGTAGGTAATTATAGAAAAACTGCAGCTGAAGTACGAGGAAAAACCAAGTATTACTCATCAATTCAACAAAGTACCATGTAGTTCTGACCAGTTTATGATGGTAATAAGAAAATAGGCAACTATTCCTTAGAAATACCCCTCAATTACCCAGCAATAAAAGGTACAAATCTAGTTATCCAGGGTGTATTTAGTAACAGCCCTAGTTTTATTGTGTAATTGTTATGTACTGTATTTAGTACTTTCCAAGTAATTACCTAGTTTTATATAGTTATTGTTCATGGCTTTGCCATTTATAAGAGCCTCATTTGATTTACCTTAGAAATGAAAAATTACATCAGAGCTTACCTGGTAACACCCACTTGGTAAACCGTTTATCTCTTGGATAGTCATGATAGAAGTGCTTGATATGTTCTTGTTGATGTGTTCACAATTTACTTAGTACGTAAGCTGAAAATAAACTCTGGAAGGAATTTATTTATTGTTTGTTTCCAGGTTATTACATAAATATTACCATATCACTTGTAATAGATTACTCTCTTAGTCCATGCAGTCGACACCAACTTTTACCATATAGGTTCCAAAACGTAACTATGAGATACATGAATATTTAGTCATTAAATGAGCCGAAACTGGACTGTTAAAGAATTTGTGTTTGAATCCATGTTATTAACAGAATTTGACCATATACATTGTTTTAGATCACTCTCTTTGTCAATGTAGTCAACACCAACTTGTACCATATTGATTCCACAACACAACTATGAAAAACATGAATATTTACTTATGGAATAAGCTGAAACTGGACTGTAAATGGTAGTATTTGTTTTCAGGTTATTACCAGAGTATTACCATAAAAGTTGTAATATATTACTCAGTATGTCTGTAGAGTCAACACCAATTTGAAACTTATTAATTCCATGACATAATTGAGAAGAACATGAATATTTATTGTACAACTACTCAGTAAAATATGTGATATAAAATAAATACTTTATAAATACTAATTAATACTTTTTTTAGTTGAAGTAGACCATCGAGAAGGTTTTTTAATCCACCATGGAATTACAGTGTCTTTGTAATTATGAATCCCAAAATCAACTTTTGTGTGTTCCGTTTGCTTTGCGGCCTTTGGACCCATCATCGCACCGTAGCTGTAACTCGTTAGCCGACAGCTAGACCTTTCTAAAGAGTTATTCGCTGTCTTTGTAGCCCTTCCAGAAGCTTAGGAATCCAGCCGTGAAGACGGGGACTTTGCACAATAATTCCAGAGCGACTGCACTTATAGAATGTTAATAACCGTTCTAGAATTTTAAATTGTAGTATTAGAATGTCAGGTTGAAGTTCTAGAATTTTACAAGGTGGTTCAAGATTGTAACATGTTAAAGGAGAGTCTAAACAGTCCTTTATGTTATTTTTTTTCATTTGCTACCAGGGTAGCATACTTGTACCATACTCTGTAGCATGGAGATAGGGTAAACATGCAGATGGAATGCAAAGAGTGTAATCTATGCAACATTAAGGTGCTACTGGGATTTGAACCCAGGATCTCCTGTTTACTAGACAGGCACTTTCACCAAGTAAAATTATAACAATTAGA
The DNA here is from genome assembly GCF_010015445.1 of Perca fluviatilis. Classification (NCBI taxonomy): domain Eukaryota; kingdom Metazoa; phylum Chordata; class Actinopteri; order Perciformes; family Percidae; genus Perca; species Perca fluviatilis. The sequence goes on along the minus strand of NC_053135.1, from coordinate 16,525,367 downwards.
GATAAAATTCATCACCTTTTGCCCTCAACTTCTAACAGCTCACCACTGGGTGCAGGAGGACTGGAGAGAACGATAAGACCTGATACATACTTAAGCTGCTTTTATCATATAGACCTTCAACAATTAATGTTAAAAGTCTCTTCAGCCAAGCCAACTACCTGTCTCTTTGACCCCATTCCAGTGAGGCTACTTAAAGAAGCACTACCCGTGGTCAACACCACAATACTAGACACAATCAATTTGTCTTTATTAACAGGTCATGTACCGCAGTCATTTAAAATAGCTGTGATAAAACCTATTCTGAAAAAAACCTACCCTCGATCCTGAAGTCTTAGTTACGCAGACGACACCCAATTATTTCTGTCAATTAAACCAGACAAAAGTGGTCAATTAGCTAAACTTCAAGCGTGCATTAAAGATATAAAATCCTGGATGACCTACAATTTCCTGATGTTAAACTCAAACAACTTCATTATCTAAGGATATAGCTACTCTGGATGGTATTGCCCTGGCTCCCACCACCGCTGTCAGAAACCTAGGAGTTATTTTTTATCAGGATATATCCTTCAATGCCCACTTAAAACAAACCTCAAGAACAGCCTTTTTCCATCTTCGTAACATTGCCACAATTAGGAACATCCTATCTCAAAACGATGCTGACAAACTAGTCCATGCATTCGTTACTTCCAGTCTAGACTACTGTAATTCCTTACTATCAGGTTGCTCAAATAAGTCCTTTAAGACTTTCCAGCTGATCCAGAACGCTGCAGCACGTGTTCTGACGAGAACTAAGAAAGAGATCATATTTCTCCTGTGTTAGCTTCTCTGCACTGGCTACCAGTGAAATCTAGGATCGAATTTAAAATCCTCCTCCTGACCTACAAAGCTCTAAATGGTCATGCACCATCATACCTAGAAGAGCTCTTAGTACCTTATTGTCCCACTAGAGCACTGCGCTCCCAGAACTCAGAGCTACTTGTGGTTCCTAGAGTCTCTAAAGGTAGACTGAGGGCCAGAGCCTTCAGCTATCAGGCTCCGCTCCTGTGGAACCAGCTCCCAATTTGGTTTTGAGGGGCAGACACCGTCACCAAATTTAAGAGTAAACTGAAAACCCTCCTCTTTGATAAAACTTATAGTTAAGGAGTGAGGAGTTGCAGCGTCCGCCTAACCTTGCCCACCTGCTTCTCTTCGTAGTCATTAGATTTATTCATCATATAATCAATAATATAGCGAGAGTAGAGTGAGGCATGCCAGTACAGCCTGATCCGGCAGGGGAGAGTTCAAGCCCGATCCGGCACCTCTCTCTAAGCTAACCTGCCTCTGTTAGTCATGCTATTATAATTCTAGACTGCCGGGGAAGTTCCTTCCTTTCTATGACACACTGAGCTGCTCTTTCATCTCTGTTTTCAATTGTTTCCTTCTGTATGCATTCTGTCCCAGAAATGCTTGTTACTAACCTAGCTCTGGGGAGTTTTACTCCCTGGAGTCCTTATGTTTTTTCTTTTTTCCCTGCAATGTCCGACCGCGTCCTGCTCCGTCCGCCGCATCCGCCGCATCCACCCATGCTCTGCAGTGCCATGTTGCATCCCGCACCTGTGATGTTCATACGCACAGAGTAGTCAGGATCCGGTACTGGAGACTGCACTACTCAGTATGACACGATGTGCCCTGCTATGACATGAACGTCGACGACTACCTTCGAAGTCACTGTTCCATTATCTTTAATGTGACTATTATTTGCTACTGTTCATCACACCCCCAACCGGACACGTCAGACACCGTCTATCAAAAGTCTGGGTCTGCCGAGGTTTCTTCCTAAATCGGAGTTTTTCCTCGCCACTGTCGCTGCTAATGCTTGCTCTTGAGGGAATTACTGTAATTGTTGGGGTTTTGGAATTTATAGAGTGTGGTCTAGACCTACTTTATCTGTAAAGTGTCTCGTGATAACTCTGTTATGATTTGACACTATGAATAACGTGGGGCTCGAACCCAGGGTACCCATGATAGGGTAAACGTGCAGATGGAATGCAAAGAGTGGTAATCTCTGCAACAACAAGGTGCTGCTGGGATTTGAACACAGGATCTCCTGTTTACTAGACAGGCACTTTCACCAACTAAGCCACAGCACCTCCATGCTTTTTTCAGTAACATTAAACCTTCCATTGTCTTACACCTTGTATAAGCTGTATAATGTACTGGCTGATTGATACATTCTAACATTATGCTGAGGTTTGCAGTGTTAAAGTCCCCAGGAGGAACGATAAGCTATTCTGGATATTTCCTTCCATGTTAGTTAACTGCTCATTCAGGTGTTGTAATACCTCACTAACCCAGTCCTGAACTCAGAGAATCCCTCTTTTAAACACCTTCGCCTAACGTGGAGCCCGAACCCACGACCCTGAGATTAAGAGTCTCATGCTCTACCGACTGAGCTAGCCGGGCTAATTTTGCACAGAGTTTAGTTGCTTCGCTAACTTTGGACCCATCGTCTAGCTGTAGCTTCGTTAGCCGACAGGTAGTCCTTTCCTAAAGAGTTCTTCTGTCTTTGTAGCCCTTCCAGAATCTTAGTAATCCGGCCGAGAAAAAGGGGGACTGTTCTCAGACTTTGGAAAATAATTCCAGAGCGATTGCACTTCTAGAATGTTAATACCAGTTCTAGAATTTTAAGTTGTAGTATTAGAGTCAGGTTATTGAATTTTAAGATGTGGTTCAAGAGTGTAACGTTACAATTCTAGAATGTTAAGAATGTTAAGTTAAGATGTGCTAGATATTCTAGACCAGTGGTTCTCAACCTTTTTGTGTCAGCCCCCCTATCCATTATCCAGGTCCCTTACGCCCCCATCAAATATTATGTAGGCTAATTGCCCCGGATATTAATGATTCCCCTAATATAGGCCTATTATTGTTGTTACTATTGTTATTAAAAATAATCAATAAATCAAATCATTGAATGACAAACAACACATGTATTAGTTTCCCAGGTATCAAAAAAGCCATGTGAATAGAAATATTTACCTTTTTCTTTTTTTTTTTATGCAATTTGACATTCAAATTAAATAACAGCAGCCAATCAGAACTACTAGATATGTAACATTCAAACTATAATTAGGCATTATCAAAAGGCCTGCTGCATGGTGTGAACCTCAGCACCTTTATAAGATGACTATAATTTGAATGTCCTTTTTTGGTTGTGAAGTGACCTTGGGTGTCATGAAAGGCGTTTTAAATAAAATGTATTATTATTATTATTATTATTATTATTATTATTATTACAAACACTAACAGTAGCCAATCAGAAACAGCTAGCAATTTAAAATTCAAATCTATTTTTCATTCAAATTGTTCCAACGGAAAACAAGCTTGCACTTATCAAGGGGTAAAAGCAGGATTACACGCACGCATACACACACACACACACACACACACACACACACACACACACACACACACACACACACACACACACACACACACACACAGAAACAAGGTTTTCATTTTGGTGATGACAAACTTGAAGAACGACACCTACTGCCGATAGGAAATAAGTTTACAACCTTTGAAAGTTAGTGAGAGCCCTTTGTTGATGTTTAGAAGAGATATAGGCCTAAGTTAGAAGAGTCTAGGTTAGAAGAGTCTAGGTTTGAAAGTCTAGGTTTGCTATCGCCTGTCTCGATGTAAATAGCAGAAAAAACGTTTGAGAAGCGCAACCCCACATCGTTGCGTTTTGAGGAGGTGGAGTCCCGTACAGTAAACAGCGACATCTCTGCCTCTATCAGCTTCCAGAAGAAAGTTTTAAAACAGCAAACACAAGCCCTGAATTGCCCGGGAGTTTGGGGGACAGCTAAATGTTTGCCAAACAACAAAGCACAGTCGATGTCTCGCGCCGAAAAAAAATAAAAAAAATCTCGGTCTCTTTCTTTCTTTTCTTTTCGGTGAAATTAAGCTGCCTTCAGGTACAGTAGGAAACCTTGGGTTCTATAAAAGATCTGACGACAAACTGTTACTGTGAAATATAAAGTCTACTTGTGCTACATTGGGGGATTAAAGAATACATCAGGACGTTGGTACCCACCCTGCGTGCGACTTGCTTTTTTTCTGAACGCAGCTTCACGCTGAAATACGGAGCTCATTTAAGACGATGCTCTGACGTCCCGTTTCCGGGAAGGCAGCACGGAGTTGCGCCGAACAATGATCCACCGTCTCGTCAGTTGCAGTGCCGTGAACTGGCAGGTTTTTAATGTTGCAGAAAACTGTTTTTTGCAAGTAGTTGCTGCGTAAACATGTATTGTTATTGTGAATCTTTGGTTTAAACTAGCTTTCAAAAACAAACGCCTGCGGGCACCTCAAGCCCTCTTCCAAAATATTGCTTCCAACCGCCCCATCATCTTCTGAACTCTGGGGCGCGGCAAAATACCCGCTTGAGAAACACTGTTCTAGACTGTTAAATTGCTGTGTTGAGGTTTGCGTGTTAAAGGCCCCAAGAGCAGTGATAAGCTATTCTGGATATTTCCCTCCATGTTAGTTAACTGGTCAGTCAGGTGTTGTAATACCTCACTAAACCAGAGCGATTGCACTTCTAGAATGTTAATACCAGTTCTAGAATTTTAAGTTGTAGTATTAGAATGTCAGGTTAATGTTCTAGAGTTTTAACATGCGGTTCAAGAGTGTAACGTTACAGTTTTAGAATGTTAAGTTAAGATGTGCTAGATATTCTAGACTGTTAAATTGCTGTTCTAGAGTGTTAATTACATATCTAGAATTTTAAAATGTAGTATTACATTGTCAGGTTGAAGTTCTAGAATTTTACGATGTGGTTCAAGATTGTAACATGTTAAAGAGCAGCCTCAACAGTCCTTTGTGTCAACTTTTTTCCATTTTCTACCAGGGTAGCATACTTGTACCATACTGTGTAGCATGGTGATAGGGTAAACGTGCAGATGGAATGCAAAGAGTGGTAATTTCTGCAACAACAAGGTGCTGCTGGGATTTGAACCCAGGATCTCCTGTTTACTAGACAGGCACTTTCACCAACTAATCCACAGCACCTCCGTGCTTATTCCTGTAATATTAAACCTTCCATTGTCTTTCGCCTTGTATGAGCTGTATAATGTACTGGCTGATTGATACATTGTAACATATCGAAGATTGTGCCGAGGTTTGCAGTGTTGAAGTCCCCAAGAGCAGTGATAAGCTATTCTGGATATTTCCCTCCATGTTAGTTAACTGCTCATTCAGGTGTTGTAATACCTCACTAACCCAGTCCTGAACTCAGAGAATCCCTCTTTTAAAAACACCTTCGCCCAACGTGGGGCTCGAACCCACGACCCTGAGATTAAGAGTCTCATGCTCTACCGACTGAGCTAGCCGGGCTAATTTTGCACAGAGTTTAGTTGCTTCGCTAACTTTGGACCCATCGTCTGCGTGCGTAGCTGGTCGTTAGCCGACAGGTAGTCCTTTCTAAAGAGTTCTTCTGTCTTTGTAGCCCTTCCAGAATCTTAGTAATCCGGCCGGGAAGAGGGGACTGTTCTCAGACTTTGGAAAATAATTCCAGAGCGATTGCACTTCTAGAATGTTAATACCAGTTCTAGAATTTTAAGTTGTAGTATTAGAATCAGATTAATAGAATTTTAAGATGTGGTTCAAGAGTGTAACGTTACAATTCTAGAATGTTAAGAATGTTAAGTTAAGATGTGCTAGATATTCTAGACTGTTAAATTGCTGTGTTGAGGTTTGCAGTGTTAAAGGCCCCAAGAGCAGTGATAAGCTATTCTGGATATTTCCCTCCATGTTAGTTAACTGGTCAGTCAGGTGTTGTAATACCTCACTAAACCAGAGCGATTGCACTTCTAGAATGTTAATACCAGTTCTAGAATTTTAAGTTGTAGTATTAGAATGTCAGGTTAATGTTCTAGAGTTTTAACATGCGGTTCAAGAGTGTAACGTTACAGTTTTAGAATGTTAAGTTAAGATGTGCTAGATATTCTAGACTGTTAAATTGCTGTTCTAGAGTGTTAATTACATATCTAGAATTTTAAAATGTAGTATTACATTGTCAGGTTGAAGTTCTAGAATTTTACGATGTGGTTCAAGATTGTAACATGTTAAAGAGCAGCCTCAACAGTCCTTTGTGTCAACTTTTTTCCATTTGCTACCAGGGTAGCATACTTGTACCATACTGTGTAGCATGGTGATAGGGTAAACGTGCAGATGGAATGCAAGAGTATGTAATTTCTGCAACAACAAGGTGCTGCTGGGATTTGAACCCAGGATCTCCTGTTTACTAGACAGGCACTTTCACCAACTAAGCCACAGCACCTCCGTGCTTATTCCTGTAATATTAAACCTTCCATTGTCTTACGCCTTGTATGAGCTGTATAATGTACTGGCTGATTGATACATTGTAACATATCGAAGATTGTGCTGAGGTTTGCAGTTTTGAAGTCCCAAGAGCAGTGATAAGCTATTCTGGATATTTCCCTCCATGTTAGTTAACTGCTCATTCAGGTGTTGTAATACCTCACTAACCCAGTCCTGAACTCAGAGAATCCCTCTTTTAAAAACACCTTCGCCCAACGTGGGGCTCGAACCCACGACCCTGAGATTAAGAGTCTCATGCTCTACCGACTGAGCTAGCCGGGCTAATTTTGCACAGAGTTTAGTTGCTTCGCTAACTTTGGACCCATCGTCTCGTCGTAGCTGTAGCTCGTTAGCCGACAGGTAGTCCTTTCTAAAGAGTTCTTCTGTCTTTGTAGCCCTTCCAGAATCTTAGTAATCCGGCCGGGAAGAGGGGGACTGTTCTCAGACTTTGGAAAATAATTCCAGAGCGATTGCACTTCTAGAATGTTAATACCAGTTCTAGAATTTTAAGTTGTAGTATTAGAGTCAGGTTAATAGAATTTTAAGATGTGGTTCAAGAGTGTAACGTTACAATTCTAGAATGTTAAGAATGTTAAGTTAAGATGTGCTAGATATTCTAGACTGTTAAATTGCTGTGTTGAGGTTTGCAGTGTTAAAGGCCCCAAGAGCAGTGATAAGCTATTCTGGATATTTCCCTCCATGTTAGTTAACTGGTCAGTCAGGTGTTGTAATACCTCACTAAACCAGAGCGATTGCACTTCTAGAATGTTAATACCAGTTCTAGAATTTTAAGTTGTAGTATTAGAATGTCAGGTTAATGTTCTAGAGTTTTAACATGCGGTTCAAGAGTGTAACGTTACAGTTTTAGAATGTTAAGTTAAGATGTGCTAGATATTCTAGACTGTTAAATTGCTGTTCTAGAGTGTTAATTACATATCTAGAATTTTAAAATGTAGTATTACATTGTCAGGTTGAAGTTCTAGAATTTTACGATGTGGTTCAAGATTGTAACATGTTAAAGAGCAGCCTCAACAGTCCTTTGTGTCAACTTTTTTCCATTTTCTACCAGGGTAGCATACTTGTACCATACTGTGTAGCATGGTGATAGGGTAAACGTGCAGATGGAATGCAAAGAGTGGTAATTTCTGCAACAACAAGGTGCTGCTGGGATTTGAACCCAGGATCTCCTGTTTACTAGACAGGCACTTTCACCAACTAAGCCACAGCACCTCCGTGCTTATTCCTGTAATATTAAACCTTCCATTGTCTTACGCCTTGTATGAGCTGTATAATGTACTGGCTGATTGATACATTGTAACATATCGAAGATTGTGCTGAGGTTTGCAGTTTTGAAGTCCCAAGAGCAGTGATAAGCTATTCTGGATATTTCCCTCCATGTTAGTTAACTGCTCATTCAGGTGTTGTAATACCTCACTAACCCAGTCCTGAAGTCAGAGAATCCCTCTTTTAAAAACACCTTCGCCCAACGTGGGGCTCGAACCCACGACCCTGAGATTAAGAGTCTCATGCTCTACCGACTGAGCTAGCCGGGCTAATTTTGCACAGAGTTTAGTTGCTTCGCTAACTTTGGACCCATCGTCTCGTCGTAGCTGTAGCTCGTTAGCCGACAGGTAGTCCTTTCTAAAGAGAATTCTTCTGTCTTTGTAGCCCTTCCAGAATCTTAGTAATCCGGCCGGGAAGAGGGGGACTGTTCTCAGACTTTGGAAAATAATTCCAGAGCGATTGCACTTCTAGAATGTTAATACCAGTTCTAGAATTTTAAGTTGTAGTATTAGAGTCAGGTTAATAGAATTTTAAGATGTGGTTCAAGAGTGTAACGTTACAATTCTAGAATGTTAAGAATGTTAAGTTAAGATGTGCTAGATATTCTAGACTGTTAAATTGCTGTGTTGAGGTTTGCAGTGTTAAAGGCCCCAAGAGCAGTGATAAGCTATTCTGGATATTTCCCTCCATGTTAGTTAACTGGTCAGTCAGGTGTTGTAATACCTCACTAAACCAGAGCGATTGCACTTCTAGAATGTTAATACCAGTTCTAGAATTTTAAGTTGTAGTATTAGAATGTCAGGTTAATGTTCTAGAGTTTTAACATGCGGTTCAAGAGTGTAACGTTACAGTTTTAGAATGTTAAGTTAAGATGTGCTAGATATTCTAGACTGTTAAATTGCTGTTCTAGAGTGTTAATTACATATCTAGAATTTTAAAATGTAGTATTACATTGTCAGGTTGAAGTTCTAGAATTTTACGATGTGGTCCAAGATTGTAACATGTTAAAGAGTAGCCTCAACAGTCCTTTGTGTCAACTTTCTTCCATTTGCTACCAGGGTAGCATACTTGTACCATACTGTGTAGCATGGTGATAGGGTAAACGTGCAGATGGAATGCAAAGAGTGGTAATTTCTGCAACAACAAGGTGCTGCTGGGATTTGAACCCAGGATCTCCTGTTTACTAGACAGGCACTTTCACCAACTAAGCCACAGCACCTCCGTGCTTATTCCTGTAATATTAAACCTTCCATTGTCTTACGCCTTGTATGAGCTGTATAATGTACTGGCTGATTGATACATTGTAACATATCGAAGATTGTGCTGAGGTTTGCAGTTTTGAAGTCCCAAGAGCAGTGATAAGCTATTCTGGATATTTCCCTCCATGTTAGTTAACTGCTCATTCAGGTGTTGTAATACCTCACTAACCCAGTCCTGAAGTCAGAGAATCCCTCTTTTAAAAACACCTTCGCCCAACGTGGGGCTCGAACCCACGACCCTGAGATTAAGAGTCTCATGCTCTACCGACTGAGCTAGCCGGGCTAATTTTGCACAGAGTTTAGTTGCTTCGCTAACTTTGGACCCATCGTCTCGTCGTAGCTGTAGCTCGTTAGCCGACAGGTAGTCCTTTCTAAAGAATTCTTCTGTCTTTGTAGCCCTTCCAGAATCTTAGTAATCGCCGGGGGAGAGGGGGACTGTTCTCAGACTTTGGAAAATAATTCCAGAGCGATTGCACTTCTAGAATGTTAATACCAGTTCTAGAATTTTAAGTTGTAGTATTAGAGTCAGGTTAATAGAATTTTAAGATGTGGTTCAAGAGTGTAACGTTACAATTCTAGAATGTTAAGAATGTTAAGTTAAGATGTGCTAGATATTCTAGACTGTTAAATTGCTGTGTTGAGGTTTGCAGTGTTAAAGGCCCCAAGAGCAGTGATAAGCTATTCTGGATATTTCCCTCCATGTTAGTTAACTGGTCAGTCAGGTGTTGTAATACCTCACTAAACCAGAGCGATTGCACTTCTAGAATGTTAATACCAGTTCTAGAATTTTAAGTTGTAGTATTAGAATGTCAGGTTAATGTTCTAGAGTTTTAACATGCGGTTCAAGAGTGTAACGTTACAGTTTTAGAATGTTAAGTTAAGATGTGCTAGATATTCTTGACTGTTAAATTGCTGTTCTAGAGTGTTAATTACATATCTAGAATTTTAAAATGTAGTATTACATTGTCAGGTTGAAGTTCTAGAATTTTACGATGTGGTCCAAGATTGTAACATGTTAAAGAGTAGCCTCAACAGTCCTTTGTGTCAACTTTCTTCCATTTGCTACCAGGGTATTGCATTGTTCCCATACTGTGTAGCATGGTGATAGGGTAAACGTGCAGATGGAATGCAAAGAGTGGTAATTTCTGCAACAACAAGGTGCTGCTGGGATTTGAACCCAGGATCTCCTGTTTACTAGACAGGCACTTTCACCAACTAAGCCACAGCACCTCCGTGCTTATTCCTGTAATATTAAACCTTCCATTGTCTTAGGCCCTTGTATGAGCTGTATAATGTACTGGCTGATTGATACATTGTAACATATCGAGATTGTGCTGAGGTTTGCAGTTTTGAAGTCCCAAGAGCAGTGATAAGCTATTCTGGATATTTCCCTCCATGTTAGTTAACTGCTCATTCAGGTGTTGTAATACCTCACTAACCCAGTCCTGAAGTCAGAAATCCTTTTTTAAAAAACTTTTGGGGGAACACCCCCCCAAAAATTAAAAAAATTTTTTTTTTTTTTCTATTAAAGGAGGGGAAAGTTATTTTTTTCTTTAGAGAGTTTAGTTGCTTGGCGAACTTTGGACCCATCGTCTCGTCGTAGCTGTAGCTTGTTAGCCGACAGGTAGTCCTTTCTAAAGAATTCTTCTGTCTTTGTAGCCCTTCCAGAATCTTAGTAATCCGGCGGGAAGAGGGGGACTGTTCTCAGACTTTGGAAAATAATTCCCAGACGGTTGGCACTTCTAGAATGTTAATACCAGTTCTAGAATTTTAAGTTGTAGTATTAGAGTCAGGTTAATAGAATTTTAAGATGTGGTTCAAGAGTGTAACGTTACAATTCTAGAATGTTAAGAATGTTAAGTTAAGATGTGCTAGATATTCTAGACTGTTAAATTGCTGTGTTGAGGTTTGCAGTGTTAAAGGCCCCAAGAGCAGTGATAAGCTATTCTGGATATTTCCCTCCATGTTAGTTAACTGGTCAGTCAGGTGTTGTAATACCTCACTAAACCAGAGCGATTGCACTTCTAGAATGTTAATACCAGTTCTAGAATTTTAAGTTGTAGTATTAGAATGTCAGGTTAATGTTCTAGAGTTTTAACATGCGGTTCAAGAGTGTAACGTTACAGTTTTAGAATGTTAAGTTAAGATGTGCTAGATATTCTAGACTGTTAAATTGCTGTTCTAGAGTGTTAATTACATATTTAGAATTTTAAAATGTAGTATTACATTGTCAGGTTGAAGTTCTAGAATTTTACGATGTGGTTCAAGATTGTAACATGTTAAAGAGCAGCCTCAACAGTCCTTTGTGTCAACTTTTTTCCATTTGCTACCAGGGTAGCATACTTGTACCATACTGTGTAGCATGGTGATAGGGTAAACGTGCAGATGGAATGCAAAGAGTGGTAATTTCTGCAACAACAAGGTGCTGCTGGGATTTGAACCCAGGATCTCCTGTTTACTAGACAGGCACTTTCACCAACTAAGCCACAGCACCTTCTTTTTTTTCTAAAAACCTTCCGTGCTTATTTTTTTTGTAATTATTAAACCTTCCATTTTCTTGGCCTTGTATGAGCTGTATAATGTACTGGCTGATTGATACATTGTAACATATCGAAGATTGTGCCGAGGTTTGCAGTCCCCAAGAGCAGTGATAAGCTATTCTGGATATTTCCCTCCATGTTAGTTAACTGCTCATTCAGGTGTTGTAATACCTCACTAACCCAGTCCTGAAGTCAGAGAATCCCTCTTTTAAAAACACCTTCGCCCAACGTGGGGCTCGAACCCACGACCCTGAGATTAAGAGTCTCATGCTCTACCGACTGAGCTAGCCGGGCTAATTTTGCATAGAGTTTAGTTGCTTCGCTAACTTTGGACCCATCGTCTCGTCGTAGCTGTAGCTCGTTAGCCGACAGGTAGTCCTTCCTAAAGAGTTCTTCTGTCTTTGTAGCCCTTCCAGAATCTTAGTAATCCGGCCGGGAAGAGGGGGACTGTTCTCAGACTTTGGAAAATAATTCCAGAGCGATTGCACTTCTAGAATGTTAATACCAGTTCTAGAATTTTAAGTTGTAGTATTAGAGTCAGGTTAATAGAATTTTAAGATGTGGTTATAGAGTGTAACGTTACAATTCTAGAATGTTAAGAATGTTAAGTTAAGATGTGCTAGATATTCTAGACTGTTAAATTGCTGTGTTGAGGTTTGCAGTTTTGAAGTCCCAAGAGCAGTGATAAGCTATTCTGGATATTTCCCTCCATGTTAGTTAACTGCTCATTCAGGTGTTGTAATACCTCACTAACCCAGTCCTGAAGTCAGAGAATCCCTCTTTTAAAAACACCTTCGCCCAACGTGGGGCTCGAACCCACGACCCTGAGATTAAGAGTCTCATGCTCTACACGACTGAGCTAGCCGGGCTAATTTTGCACAGAGTTTAGTTGCTTCGCTAACTTTGGACCCATCGTCTCGTCGTAGCTGTAGCTCGTTAGCATGAGCAGGTAGTCCTTTCTAAAGAGTTCTTCTGTCTTTGTAGCCCTTCCAGAATCTTAGTAATCCGGCCGGGAAGAGGGGGACTGTTCTCAGACTTTGGAAAATAATTCCAGAGCGATTGCACTTCTAGAATGTTAATACCAGTTCTAGAATTTTAAGTTGTAGTATTAGAGTCAGGTTAATAGAATTTTAAGATGTGGTTCAAGAGTGTAACGTTACAATTCTAGAATGTTAAGAATGTTAAGTTAAGATGTGCCAGATATTCTAGACTGTTAAATTGCTGTGTTGAGGTTTGCAGTGTTAAAGGCCCCAAGAGCAGTGATAAGCTATTCTGGATATTTCCCTCCATGTTAGTTAACTGGTCAGTCAGGTGTTGTAATACCTCACTAAACCAGAGCGATTGCACTTCTAGAATGTTAATACCAGTTCTAGAATTTTAAGTTGTAGTATTAGAATGTCAGGTTAATGTTCTAGAGTTTTAACATTACAGTTTTCAAGAGTGTAACGTTACAGTTTTAGAATGTTAAGTTAAGATGTGCTAGATATTCTAGACTGTTAAATTGCTGTTCTAGAGTGTTAATTACATATTTAGAATTTTAAAATGTAGTATTACATTGTCAGGTTGAAGTTCTAGAATTTTACGATGTGGTTCAAGATTGTAACATGTTAAAGAGCAGCCTCAACAGTCCTTTGTGTCAACTTTTTTCCATTTTCTACCAGGGTAGCATACTTGTACCATACTGTGTAGCATGGTGATAGGGTAAACGTGCAGATGGAATGCAAAGAGTGGTAATTTCTGCAACAACAAGGTGCTGCTGGGATTTGAACCCAGGATCTCCTGTTTACTAGACAGGCACTTTCACCAACTAAGCCACAGCACCTCCGTGTTCATTCCTGTAATATTAAACCTTCCATTGTCTTACGCCTTGTATGAGCTGTATAATGTACTGGCTGATTGATACATTGTAACATATCGAAGATTGTGCCGAGGTTTGCAGTCCCCAAGAGCAGTGATAAGCTATTCTGGATATTTCCCTCCATGTTAGTTAACTGCTCATTCAGGTGTTGTAATACCTCACTAACCCAGTCCTGAACTCAGAGAATCCCTCTTTTAAAAACACCTTCGCCCAACGTGGGGCACGAACCCACGACCCTGAGATTAAGAGTCTCATGCTCTACCGACTGAGCTAGCCGGGCTAATTTCGCACAGAGTTTAGTTGCTTCGCTAACTTTGGACCCATCGTCTCGTCGTAGCTGTAGCTCGTTAGCCGACAGGTAGTCCTTCCTAAAGAGTTCTTCTGTCTTTGTAGCCCTTCCAGAATCTTAGTAATCCGGCCGGGAAGAGGGGGACTGTTCTCAGACTTTGGAAAATAATTCCAGAGCGATTGCACTTCTAGAATGTTAATACCAGTTCTAGAATTTTAAGTTGTAGTATTAGAGTCAGGTTAATAGAATTTTAAGATGTGGTTCAAGAGTGTAACGTTACAATTCTAGAATGTTAAGAATGTTAAGTTAAGATGTGCTAGATATTCTAGACCAGTGGTTCTCAACCTTTTTTGTGTCAGCGCCCCCCTATCCATTATCCAGGTCCCTAACGCCCCCCATCAAATATTATGTAGGCTAATTGCCCCGGATATTAATGATTACGCCCTAATATAGGCCTATTATTGTTGTTACTATTGTTATTAAAAATAATCAATAAATCAAATCATTGAATGACAAACAACACATGTATTAGTTTCCCAGGTATCAAAAAAGCCATGTGAATAGAAATATTTACCTTTTTCTTTTTTTTTTTATGCAATTTGACATTCAAATTAAATAACAGCAGCCAATCAGAACTACTAGATATGTAACATTCAAACTATAATTAGGCATTATCAAAAGGCCTGCTGCATGGTGTGAACCTCAGCACCTTTATAAGATGACTATAATTTGAATGTCCTTTTTTGGTTGTGAAGTGACCTTGGGTGTCATGAAAGGCGTTTTAAATAAAATGTATTATTATTATTATTATTATTATTATTACAAACACTAACAGTAGCCAATCAGAAACAGCTAGCAATTTAAAATTCAAATCTATTTTTCATTCAAATTGTTCCAACGGAAAACAAGCTTGCACTTATCAAGGGGTAAAAGCAGGATTACACGCACGCATACACACACACACACACACACACACACACACACACACACACACACACACACACACACACACACATACACACACACACACACACAGAAACAAGGTTTTCATTTTGGTGATGACAAACTTGTAGAACGACGCACCTACTGCCGAATGGAAATAAGTTTACAACCTTTGAAAGTTAGTGAGAGCCCTTTGTTGATGTTTAGAAGAGTATAGGCCTAAGTTAGAAGAGTCTAGGTTAGAAGAGTCTAGGTTTGAAAGTTTAGGTTGCTCTCGCCTGTCTTGAGTAAATAGCAGAAAAAACGTTTGGAGAAGCGCAACCCCACATCGTGCTGCGTTTTGAGGAGGTGGAGTCCCGTACAGTAAACAGCGACATCTCTGCCTCTATCAGCTTCCAGAAGAAAGTTTTAAAACAGCAAACACAAGCCCTGAATTGCCCGGGAGTTTGGGGGACAGCTAAATGTTTGCCAAACAACAAAGCACAGTCGATGTCTCTCGCTCGTAAAAAAAATAAAAAAAATCTCTCGCTCGTCTCTTTTCACTTTTTCTTCGTGAAATTAAGCTGCCTTCAGGTACAGTAGGAAACCTTGGGTTCTATAAAAGATCTGACGACAAACTGTTACTGTGAAATATAAAGTCTACTTGTGCTACATTGGGGGGATTAAAGAATACATCAGGACGTTGCACCACCCTGCGGCGATTGCTATTTTTTCTGAACGCAGCTTCACGCTGAAATACGGAGCTCATTTAAGACGATGCTCTGACGTCCCGTTTCCGTGAAGGCAGCACGGAGTTGCGCCGAACAATGATCCACCGTCTCGTCCAGTTGCAGTGCCGTGAACTGGCAGGTTTTTAATGTTGCAGAAAACTGTTTTTTGCAAGTAGTTTAAGCGTAAACATGTATTGTTATTGTGAATCTTTGGTTTAAACTAGCTTTCAAACAAACGCCCCCCAAGGGCACCTCAACGCCCCCCTTTCCAAAATATTGCTTCCAACGCCCCCCATCATCTTCTGAACGCCCCCTGGGGGGCGGTACCGCCCCCGTTGAGAAACACTGTTCTAGACTGTTAAATTGCTGTGTTGAGGTTTGCAGTGTTAAAGGCCCCAAGAGCAGTGATAAGCTATTCTGGATATTTCCCTCCATGTTAGTTAACTGGTCAGTCAGGTGTTGTAATACCTCACTAAACCAGAGCGATTGCACTTCTAGAATGTTAATACCAGTTCTAGAATTTTAAGTTGTAGTATTAAAATGTCAGGTTAATGTTCTAGAGTTTTAACATGCGGTTCAAGAGTGTAACGTTACAGTTTTAGAATGTTAAGTTAAGATGTGCTAGATATTCTAGACTGTTAAATTGCTGTTCTAGAGTGTTAATTACATATCTAGAATTTTAAAATGTAGTATTACATTGTCAGGTTGAAGTTCTAGAATTTTACGATATGGTTCAAGATTGTAACATGTTAAAGAGCAGCCTCAACAGTCCTTTGTGTCAACTTTTTTCCATTTGCTACCAGGGTAGCATACTTGTACCATACTGTGTAGCATGGTGATAGGGTAAACGTGCAGATGGAATGCAAAGAGTGGTAATTTCTGCAACAACAAGGTGCTGCTGGGATTTGAACCCAGGATCTCCTGTTTACTAGACAGGCACTTTCACCAACTAATCCACAGCACCTCCGTGTTTATTTCTGTAATATTAAACCTTCCATTGTCTTACGCCTTGTATGAGCTGTATAATGTACTGGCTGATTGATACATTGTAACATATCGAAGATTGTGCCGAGGTTTGCAGTGTTGAAGTCCCCAAGAGCAGTGATAAGCTATTCTGGATATTTCCCTCCATGTTAGTTAACTGCTCATTCAGGTGTTGTAATACCGCACTAACCCAGTCCTGAACTCAGAGAATCCCTCTTTTAAAAACACCTTCGCCCAACGTGGGGCTCGAACCCACGACCCTGAGATTAAGAGTCTCATGCTCTACCGACTGAGCTAGCCGGGCTAATTTTGCACAGAGTTTAGTTGCTTCGCTAACTTTGGACCCATCGTCTCGTCGTAGCTGTAGCTCGTTAGCCGACAGGTAGTCCTTTCTAAAGAGTTCTTCTGTCTTTGTAGCCCTTCCAGAATCTTAGTAATCCGGCCGGGAAGAGGGGGACTGTTCTCAGACTTTGGAAAATAATTCCAGAGCGATTGCACTTCTAGAATGTTAATACCAGTTCTAGAATTTTAAGTTGTAGTATTAGAGTCAGGTTAATAGAATTTTAAGATGTGGTTCAAGAGTGTAACGTTACAATTCTAGAATGTTAAGAATGTTAAGTTAAGATGTGCTAGATATTCTAGACTGTTAAATTGCTGTGTTGAGGTTTGCAGTGTTAAAGGCCCCAAGAGCAGTGATAAGCTATTCTGGATATTTCCCTCCATGTTAGTTAACTGGTCAGTCAGGTGTTGTAATACCTCACTAAACCAGAGCGATTGCACTTCTAGAATGTTAATACCAGTTCTAGAATTTTAAGTTGTAGTATTAGAATGTCAGGTTAATGTTCTAGAGTTTTAACATGCGGTTCAAGAGTGTAACGTTACAGTTTTAGAATGTTAAGTTAAGATGTGCTAGATATTCTAGACTGTTAAATTGCTGTTCTAGAGTGTTAATTACATATCTAGAATTTTAAAATGTAGTATTACATTGTCAGGTTGAAGTTCTAGAATTTTACGATGTGGTTCAAGATTGTAACATGTTAAAGAGCAGCCTCAACAGTCCTTTGTGTCAACTTTTTTCCATTTGCTACCAGGGTAGCATACTTGTACCATACTGTGTAGCATGGTGATAGGGTAAACGTGCAGATGGAATGCAAAGAGTGGTAATTTCTGCAACAACAAGGTGCTGCTGGGATTTGAACCCAGGATCTCCTGTTTACTAGACAGGCACTTTCACCAACTAATCCACAGCACCTCCGTGTTTATTCCTGTAATATTAAACCTTCCATTGTCTTACGCCTTGTATGAGCTGTATAATGTACTGGCTGATTGATACATTGTAACATATCTAAGATTGTGCCGAGGTTTGCAGTGTTGAAGTCCCCAACAGCACTGATAAGCTATTCTGGATATTTCCCTCCATCTTAGTTAACTGCTCATTCAGGTGTTGTAATACCGCACTAACCCAGTCCTGAACTCAGAGAATCCCTCTTTTAAAAACACCTTCGCCCAACGTGGGGCTCGAACCCACGACCCTGAGATTAAGAGTCTCATGCTCTACCGACTGAGCTAGCCGGGCTAATTTTGCACAGAGTTTAGTTGCTTCGCTAACTTTGGACCCATCGTCTCGTCGTAGCTGTAGCTCGTTAGCCGACAGGTAGTCCTTTCTAAAGAGTTCTTCTGTCTTTGTAGCCCTTCCAGAATCTTAGTAATCCGGCCGGGAAGAGGGGGACTGTTCTCAGACTTTGGAAAATAATTCCAGAGCGATTGCACTTCTAGAATGTTAATACCAGTTCTAGAATTTTAAGTTGTAGTATTAGAGTCAGGTTAATAGAATTTTAAGATGTGGTTCAAGAGTGTAACGTTACAATTCTAGAATGTTAAGAATGTTAAGTTAAGATGTGCTAGATATTCTAGACTGTTAAATTGCTGTGTTGAGGTTTGCAGTGTTAAAGGCCCCAAGAGCAGTGATAAGCTATTCTGGATATTTCCCTCCATGTTAGTTAACTGGTCAGTCAGGTGTTGTAATACCTCACTAAACCAGAGCGATTGCACTTCTAGAATGTTAATACCAGTTCTAGAATTTTAAGTTGTAGTATTAGAATGTCAGGTTAATGTTCTAGAGTTTTAACATGCGGTTCAAGAGTGTAACGTTACAGTTTTAGAATGTTAAGTTAAGATGTGCTAGATATTCTAGACTGTTAAATTGCTGTTCTAGAGTGTTAATTACATATCTAGAATTTTAAAATGTAGTATTACATTGTCAGGTTGAAGTTCTAGAATTTTACGATGTGGTTCAAGATTGTAACATGTTAAAGAGCAGCCTCAACAGTCCTTTGTGTCAACTTTTTTCCATTTTCTACCAGGGTAGCATACTTGTACCATACTGTGTAGCATGGTGATAGGGTAAACGTGCAGATGGAATGCAAAGAGTGGTAATTTCTGCAACAACAAGGTGCTGCTGGGATTTGAACCCAGGATCTCCTGTTTACTAGACAGGCACTTTCACCAACTAAGCCACAGCACCTCCGTGCTTATTCCTGTAACATTAAACCTTCCATTGTCTTACGCCTTGTATGAGCTGTATAATGTACTGGCTGATTGATACATTGTAACATATCGAAGATTGTGCTGAGGTTTGCAGTTTTGAAGTCCCAAGAGCAGTGATAAGCTATTCTGGATATTTCCCTCCATGTTAGTTAACTGCTCATTCAGGTGTTGTAATACCTCACTAACCCAGTCCTGAGTCCTGAGAGTTTAGTTGCTTCGCTAACTTTGGACCCATCGTCTCGTCGTAGCTGTAGCTCGTTAGCCGACAGGTAGTCCTTCCTAAAGAGTTCTTCTGTCTTTGTAGCCCTTCCAGAATCTTATTAATCCGGCCGGGAAGAGGGGGACTGTTCTCAGACTTTGGAAAATAATTCCAGAGCGATTGCACTTCTAGAATGTTAATACCAGTTCTAGAATTTTAAGTTGTAGTATTAGAGTCAGGTTAATAGAATTTTAAGATGTGGTTCAAGAGTGTAACGTTACAATTCTAGAATGTTAAGAATGTTAAGTTAAGATGTGCTAGATATTCTAGAGTGTTAAATTGCTGTGTTGAGGTTTGCAGTGTTAAAGGCCCCAAGAGCAGTGATAAGCTATTCTGGATATTTCCCTCCATGTTAGTTAACTGGTCAGTCAGGTGTTGTAATACCTCACTAAACCAGAGCGATTGCACTTCTAGAATGTTAATACCAGTTCTAGAATTTTAAGTTGTAGTATTAGAATGTCAGGTTAATGTTCTAGAGTTTTAACATGCGGTTCAAGAGTGTAACGTTACAGTTTTAGAATGTTAAGTTAAGATGTGCTAGATATTCTAGACTGTTAAGTTGCTGTTCTAGAGTGTTAATTACATATCTAGAATTTTAAAATGTAGTATTACATTGTCAGGTTGAAGTTCTAGAATTTTACGATGTGGTTCAAGATTGTAACATGTTAAAGAGCAGCCTCAACAGTCCTTTGTGTCAACTTTTTTCCATTTGTCCTGAACTCAGAGAATCCCTCTTTTAAAAACACCTTTTTTCTGTAATATTAAACCTTCCATTGTCTTACACCTTGTATAAGCTGTGGCTTAGTTGGTTAAAGTACCTGTCTAGTAAACAGGAGATCCTGGGTTAATATCCCAGCAGCACCTTGTTGTTGCAGAGATTACTTCTGCTTGCATTTCATTCACATGTTTACCCAATCCCCATACTACACATTACACTACTCTGATTGCAAATGAAAAAGATAAAAAAGAATGACATTATAACACATGAAATCAGAGCAATGCAAGTATAGGCTTTTATACACACATAGTTTATCCGTCAACCATTTCTGTTCATATGGTTTAATGATGCTGTTGTAATGATAATTAATAAATTGATTATATTAAATTATTTCTTGTCTACTCTTTGAGGAAGAGCCTGGAAGACGCTTCCCCCTAGCGCCTGTGAGCGGAAAAAACACTCTTGCAACTTTCGGCTGGCGGCTCACAAGAAATGGCCAAAACTGCATAGCGCCCCTTTAACTAACAAAAGATGTGTTTGCATTCAGGGTTTCTCATTAAAATCTTTTAAAAGCATTAACAAATGGGTTCAATCCATTTCCCTTCTTAAAAAACATTTGCAAAGCAGTGTTCTATTGTCCACATCCCTGTTCACTCATTGTATTCTTGCAAGAGAGATCAGCCTGTAGGAGGCGCTGTAGCTTAGTGGTTAAAGTGCCTGTCTCGTAAACAGGAGATCCTGGGTTCAAATCCCAGCAGTGCCTCATTATCAGTTTGTTATCTTAATTTAATTTGTCCGTTGGTTATGCCACCGCGGAAATTGCGTCACAAGATGCCCAAAAAGGGTGCAGATTAACTGAGAAACCTCCATGTTTACATTTATTAAATGCATTGTATTGTATTGTAGGCTGAAGCGAATGATCCCGGAGGAAGGGAAACTTCTTTGGGAAAATCCACCTTAAGTTAAAGACTTTAACAAACAGATATGAGCAGGAAACTTCCCCAGCTGATTACTGACATTAGAGACATGGTTTAGTGAATGATATACAACGAAGAAGAAACGATGACTGACAGCAAAGTCTTGTCTCCGACCTGACACCGAGTTGCAGGAGAAAGCAGGTGTACAGTAGAAAGCAGAGGCTGATTGCTGACGACATGCAGCTGGACTCCTGACTCCCTCACAGCTGGCTCCACTCCTGCAATCAAACACACCGGCCCTCATTTATGAAACGTGCGTATGACCTAAAACAGGGGTAGGAGAGGCTTACGCCGATTTAATTGTTGTACTATTAGTTTGGAAGAATTTCTCTGCACGGCAACCAATTCTGAAATCAAAGCTTAATTCAAGAGCTCAAAATTAATTCTCAGAAAATCTTGATGATGTTGGGGGCTTCAAATCACTGTGAGCAGGATTTGAACCAGGCGGTGAAACCCCACTGGATTTCAAGTTCTGTGTCTTAACCACTCGGCCATCGCAGCTGTAAAATTCTTTGTGTTTTTTACAGTGCAAAAACAGTAAGATTTCAGGGAGAGAGAGAGAGAGAGAGAGAGAGAGCGCGAGCGAGGAGAGACAGTGAGAAATTAAAGTAGTCATTATGTTAACCCATGACTAGCTTCATTTAATACATGCAGAACACTTGAGTTGCCAGAGTTCTTACAATAACATGAGAGGGACGTAAACCTGTTATTCAGAAAAAAAACTAGGGTACCTTACTATTAAAGTAGATGAATATTTACAAGTATATGTGCATATGTCTTGCCTTAATCTTTAAATCTTTAGTAAATGTTATTGTAACAAACACAAAATACCAAATTTTACAACAGTACACTTCCATTTCAAAATAATATATAATTAGGCCACTTATGCATTTAAAACCTAAATGTTGCAGCTGGTAAAGGTGGATCTCATTTTAATTGATTTTAAAGGACAATTCCGGTGCAAAATGAACCTAGGGGTTAATAACATATGTGTACCCACTCGATCGTTCTCTGGGACATGTTTTCATGCTAATCGAAGGGGTTTGTAGCTTGAAAGAAGCTAGCGTGGACCACTGATTAGCTTACAACGCTAGTATTCGGGGCTGTGTTCACTGTCTTTGTTTGCGTGTTCACGGGTGACTTTCCCTGTGATCCTTTACCGTCCTCGTTCCCTTCAGCCCCTCCACTGGTAAGCCTCAGCCCTAATTATTTTTCCCCCTTTTTGGCGTGAATGTGTTTTAAATTGATTGATTTTAACTTTATTGATTTTTATTGAAATAAAAATGTCTTCTTTTGAAAGTTGAACCTCGTCTTTGGTGTCTTTTTATATACTGACCTGTGTGACCGTAAAGCGCCCATATTATGCTCATTTTTTCAGGTTCATAACTGTATTTTAAGGTTGTACCAGAATAGGTTTACATGGTTTAATTTTCAAAAAACACCATATTGTTGTTGTACTGCACAGCTCTCTCTCACTGCTGCAGATCCTCTTTTCACCTGGTTTCTGTTTTAGCTACAGAGTGAGACCTCTTTTCATCTTCTTCTTCTGTACTATCTTTGATTGCACTCGCACATGCTCAGTAGCTCAGTTGTAGATCATGTCAGCTAGCTAACTCTAGAGACAGTAAAAGAAAGCCTGTTTCTCCAACTTTGGTCAGTTACAAAGCAGGATTAGCTGGGAGACTTCTAAATGAGGGCACACATGTAAGTAGTTCTTTTGTAGATTATGGTGAACTTGTGTGTGTTGTAGCAGTGCTTTGCTATTGAGAACGACGTAGCATGCTAGCGTTAGCATTAGCGTTAGCATGCTAACGCTAACGGTTAGCATGCTAACGAGCTAACGGTTGTGGTTAGCCAGCTCATTTTGGACTGTGACGTCACAGCTCACTAGGAGACTGAAAGCAGGACACATTCAGAAAACGTATCTCACTCAAAACAGCATGGATGGATTTTTTTCAAAGTTTGTATGTGTGTGGAAGCACCAGAGACACAAAAGAACACCCCAAATCCCAGAAAAAGTGATTTTTTCATAATATGGGCACTTTAAATATATCAATAATCTTGCAATTGGAAGTAAAAATCATTCATTAGTAAGTGATATCATTCTCTGGGTGAAATTCCCAGGGTGGTGTTGTCGGTGTTTTTGAGGTGGGCTTCATCTAGAATACTACCTCCTCTGTTCTGTCAGCTCTCGTGTCGCCACACACTCATGGCAACGCAGCCCACTGACTCACGTGGGAGCTCGCGGGTCGTCGAGGGCTCGATAATTCTCAAGTGGTCTGCCAGATTGCAATGACTCTGGGGTTCGGGAAGTTCCTATCACCTGTTTCGGACTGTCTCTCTGCTCACTCTCTGCTCACTGAGTGAGTCACAAAGTAACAAACAAGCGGAGACTGACCAGTGAGAATTAGAACCATCGGGTGCTGCAACGATGCTGTAACCATGCCTCTCAAATCAAAACCGAGCTTTGCTGTTTCTGTAGTTAGAAATCGCTGTGAGCAGGGTTTGAACCTGCGCGGGGAGACCCCATTGGATTTCAAATCCAACGCCTTAACCACTCGGCCATCACAGCTGTAAAATAAGTTCAGTTTTTACAGCGGGCAATTCGGAATTAGTTTCCTGTATCTGTGTCTGTAAAATCTACTAGTAGTATTACAATTATCATTACTGAAACCAAGGCAGTCAATGGTGAAATTATTCCAAAAAGTTTCTCTATTTATTTGCTCTTGAGGAAAGACAGTCCTGAAACTGCTTGCCATTAATAACTTACTTCATTTTAACTTATTACTTCTAGAACTAGCTATTCAAACACATTTAAAGTGAGACTGAAGTTCATAAAAAAAAATAATATTGGTAACCAGGCCTCAGCCAGATGTACCAACCAGGGGCGGATCTACGGGGGGGAGGTGGCACTCTAGAGCCTTACCCCCCCAGCTGCCCCCCTAACTTTGGTGATCCAAAAACTGTACTTGTAAAAACAAACCACCACTATGTCCACAAGCTTCTCAAAACAGTGAACTAAACAATACATTTACCAAAAATGAACAATTTTATTTTTTATTTTAAATGTAATCAAATACTTAGCTACGTCCCTGATTCGAACGTACAGAGCGGCGTTCGCTCAGTCTGGCTCACACACAGCGAGTCAGCTGCCGTGCGGTGGGCCTGCAACCCGGCTGGAGCGACTGAGCTGCCCCCCCCCACCCCGAGCCTCTGAAGGTGAAGTGAGTTTCCCCAGGTGTAGTTTAAACACACGTTTCACTTAAAGTTACATTTGTAATGAATGTATTGTATGCTAAAGATGATTCAGCATCAGCAAAAACAGCGAGTTACGTTACAACACACAATACAGTGCCAGTTAGGAGATCCATCATTTTTATTTGATTAGCTAAGCAGTCCTATAAAATCCACTTACTCTCACATATCACATCAATAAGGCTGCACAAATGAAACCAGGTTACAACTGGGGAAATAACAAATACAATAGGATTAAGTAGTCTAAACAGAACTGGTGTGTGCATGTGATAAATCTTTCTGATTTTATATTTGTTACAGGCTACTTATTAGCTACATGGCCCTACAGTGTAATGTAATACAAGGATAACCATAGGTTTTCACATATTGAAAGTAGCTGGAGCCTGCGGCTCGATCTGCACACTTACACCTATTCAGGAACCGGCTAACAAGGTAGCGATGGAGTTTTTCACACTATCATCATGGCTGAGCCGGCAGAAAAGAAGCAGAAAGCTAGGAAAGCACTGTCGGAGGAACAGAGAAAGAGTAAACAGCAGACTGACCGAGCGAGGAGTCAGACACAAGTAAACATAGGGGCTGCCAAATATCTATTCTGAAGCTGTAAGGGGAGTTCTGTAGAGAAAGCTGCGAGCAAAAAGTGAGAAAACAGAGAAGAAATGGCCAAAACTGCATAGCGCCCCTTTAACTAACAAAAGATATGTTTGCATTCAGGGTTTCTCACTAAAATCGTTTAAAAGCATTAACAAATGTGTTCAATCCATTTCCCTTCTGAAAAAACATTTGCAAAGCAGTGTGTTTTTTATAACATCTATTGTCCACATCCCTGTTCACTCACTGTATTCTTGTCAAGCTGGAGGAGGCGCTGTAGCTTAGTGGTTGAAGAGCCGGTCTCATAAACAGGAGATCCTGGGTTCAAATCCCAGCAGTGCCTCATTGTCAGTTTGTTATCTTAATTTAATCTGGTCGCCAATCCACTGTCTTTCTCCCCACATTCAAATCCTGTCTAAACCCATCTCTTCAAACTGGCATACTCTATATAACAGCAGGCAGCACCGGAACAAAAACACAGACTGTATGCTGGGAGACTGAGTTGTGTGGCTGATCCTTGTGACTACAAATCAGCTGCCATTTTGCAGAGGGCTGGGGTTACACTGATTTTTTTGTTTCATTTCCAAGTCCACATTAAGTTGCAACAACTGACAAGTTAATCTTTGGAGTATCAAAGAGCTCAACAGTAACATTACCTTTATAATCAAATCAATTTATAAGCCTGTAATGACAGATGTTTTAAAGCTTACATTTAAAATTATGGGATTTTAGGCTTTTATGTCTTTTTAAGGAGCCACAGATTATTACAGCTCATATCACCTTTAGATAATTCATTCATTTTCAGAGGGTTTAACCCTGACGGAGGTTCTCTGCTCTCCTTGTAGACTGGAGCTTCACTCCACACTGCTTAATAGTTTCTCTCCTGTGTGGGTTATCATGTGTCTATGTAAACCCCCTTTCTGTTTTTTTTAAAATTTTTAAATATTTTTTTTTTTTTTTTTGGTTTTTTTTTTTTTTTTTTTTTTTTTTTTTTTTTTTTTTTTTTTTTTTTTTTTTTTTTTTTTTTTTTTTTTTTTTTTTTTTTTTTTCTGTAAAAGCTTTCTTACAGACTGAGCAGCTAAATGTTTTTTCTCCTGTGTGGATTCTCATGTGTGCCTTTAAGCTTCCACTCACTGTAAAAGCTCTGTTACAGACTGAGCAGCTAAATGGTTTCTCTCCTGTGTGACTTCTCATGTGACTCTTTAAATGTCTACTGTCCGTAAAAGCTTTATTACAGACTGAGCAGCTAAATGGTTTCTCTCCTGTATGAGTTATCATATGTCTCTTCAGACTTGTCTTGCGGCCAAATCTTTTCCCACACTCAGAGCAGCTAAATGGATTCTCACCAGCACTAAATCTCGAATCACTGATAGGGACTTCATTATTTTTCATAGAGTTTAAACCTGACTGAGGTTCTTTGGTCTCCTTCCAATCAGCATTGTTATCAGTCTCAGGTTCAGAAGAGTCTCCAGTCTCGTCATCATTATCTGGTTGTAAATGTGTATCTGGATCTGAGTTCATGGCTGGTTCTGGTCCTTCACAGTCCTCCCCGTCAGCTTCTGTTTTCATCTGTTCAGTTTGTCTTTGATTAATCTGTGAGAACGGAGGTCTCGCTTCATCATCTTCACTCTTCACAGAGACAAGAGTTATTGGGAACTTGGTGATATCAGCCCCCTCCCGCCCTTGAAGCTGCTCTCTGTCCTGACTGATCCGGAGTTCCTCCTGTTCCTCTTTAATGTGTGGTGGCTCCGGGTCCTGCTGATTTACCCCCATGTGTAGCCCTGTATGAACCATTGTGTGTTGGCTCAGACTGCCTCCTTCTGTAAAATGTTCCTCTCCTGTATGACTTCTGTGGACCGTCAGGTGATTGTTGTTTGATGCTTCATCACTCTGAGAAACTTTATGTTTCAGAGAGTTTAAACTTGACAGACATCCATTGCTCTCTTTCCAAGAATCACTGCCATTATTCTTAGATTCGGAAGAGTCTCCAGACTTGTCATCAGTATCTGGGTGTAAATGTTGATCTGAGTTCATGGCTTGTTCTGGTCCTCCACAGTCCTCTCCATCAGCTTCTGTTTTAATTTGTTCAGTTTGTCCTTGATGAAGCTGTAAGAACTGAGGTTTCTCTACATTATCTTCCTTCTTTGCAGGGACAAGAGTAAATGGGAAATTGGTGATCAGCTGGTCAGCCTCCTCCAGCTCTTGAAGCTGCTCTCCCTCCTGAGTGGTCCATAGTTTCTCTCTAATATGTGGGGGCTCTGGCTGATCCTGGTCCACACTGGAGCTCCACTCCTGCTGCTCAAGGGGAAATTCTTCTTTAACAACCAACAGGTGCTGGACGTCTGCAGGAAACACAAACACACACACAATGAGGAAAACTGACTTCATGCCTACGAGGGGTGTAACAGTTTGCATATTCAACTCTGTTTGATACAGGGACATGTTGACACATGCACTGTACTGCACTGAAAAGAGTCCACCGAGAGGATTTACCCCCTTCGCCCCCCCCCCAAAAAAAAAATAAAAACGGTACCGTCCAGATGTACCTTTTTATGGGAACAATCATGACCTCTGACCTTTTCATATAACTCAGTGTTTATAACAATATTTACATTAAAGTAAAATACAGTAAGATTGTTATTCAAGCCGGTGGCAATAATACCCGATTATCCAAATCGGAGATTACTCAAATGAATGGTGAGTCAGTGTGTGCATATGCAAAGACTATGACGGACTCATAGTAGTTTTCTCTGGACCCCTGCCAAACTTGATCAGCGCAGCGATGACATGTACAGCCGCATGTCATCATTCCACCACTGGCTGTCGGGGTGGTGCCCAGCAAATGATGTGGGCTAAAGAAGCTTTACCCTCGGATAACACTTTGTTAATAGATATGATCAAAATGTCTTTATTAACAGGTTATGTACCACAGTCATTTAAAGTAGCTGTGATAAAACCTCTTCTTAAAAAAAACACACCCTCGAGCCAGAGGTTTCAGCCTACTATAAACCTACATAAATTCTTCCCTTTCTCTCCAAGATCATTGAAAAGGTAGGTGCTAATCATTTATGTGACTTTCTACATAAGAATTTATTTGAGAATTTTTGGTCAGGATTTAGAGTGCATCAAAGCACAGAGAGAGCACTGGTGAAAATTACAAATTACCTTCTAAACGCTTCAGACAAAGGACTTGTCTCCGTACTTTTGACCCTGTCAATTTATGTGCGACCCAAATTTATTTTATGAGCTTGGGGAAGAAATTATACGAATTAAATAAATACACAAATACAAAGTTTGAGGCGAACTATAATTACATTTTTGTACAGCACTCTTGCGATGCAAGATGCCTGTTGTCCTCCAGCAATGCTGGAAGAGGACCCGATGTCTCCTCAGCTGCACTTAAAGTTGCCGTGTCCAGTATGACGGCAGCAGTATCAGCGTGAGGACGGCACGGACGGCGCCTTCAAGCAGCCCTCACCGGCCAGCTACAGCGCCGCCGGGGAGCTTCAACAAGTTAAACAGGGCAGATGAAACCACTCATGAACTATATGTTGTGATTAATGTCGTTTAAGAGAATGGCAACGTAGCTAACAAACACGACCAAATGAAAGGTAAACCCCCTTTAGAGTGCTGTCCCTGTGGCTCAATGGAGGTGGCTAACAGCAGTGAAGCTAATGACAACTTCACAACACAATTTGGATACAAGCTACATTATGGAAGATAGACGGGATTCTGAACAGCGACGAATCTTGAATTTTGGAAAAACTGTTGTAAACTTAGCTGCTGTCTAAATGAACCATCCTCTGCGCTGGAGCGGTAAACCTGTGGATGTATAAGACCAAAACAGATACACGTGGCTACTTAATATGCACGTGAATGGCGCCTCACCATGTTTTCAATTTACTAAGCGACAACTGTACATGTAGTAACAGGTAGGCTATGTTATGAAAAAATTTAGTATCCATCGCTACTGTAAAGGAAAAAAATTATAATTCCTACCTATGCCTTGCTGCCACTTCGAAAAAAATTTAAATAAAAAATAAATTCCATAATCGACCCATGACCTCGACTGACAACCAACCAGAACCAAACAATTTTTTTTGTATGCCCAAGTATATTTAAGCATACTGTAACATGAAGGTACTTCATGTAACTGTGTAGTGGTGTAGTTTCTTCATCATGGTCTTAACTGACAACTGTTGACCATTTAACACACTTACACCTACCTTTACTGTGTTAGTGGGTGTTTATCAATGGTGTTATTATGACTTGTTTGTTGTAGCCTTGCAGCTTGTGTTTACAGTACTATTTAACCTTTCTCACTTGCAGTTTACTGCATATCATTGTTCTGACCTCTCTAAAGTAAATTAAGAAAGAGTTTGGTTTTTAACATAATTGTGTGTAAAGCAGCGCCCCCTTTTGGCTGACCAGCAGCAGTGGCTTTGGTTTAAGTTTCACTTCATTTGTAAATTTCCATCAGATGTTAATTGAGTGTGCTGCAGAGCAGGGTGCCAGTGCTGTTTTCTCCTGCTGCATTTTTTCTTCTTACATTGTTGTCCGTAAATACTGTATATGTTACAAAAAAATGTTAGAAGTAATAGTACTTGGCATATCTTTGGTTTATTGGAGTTTTCTAATGTCAAATCACTAAATTGATAGTTAGCATGGCTATTAGTTGTGACTCAGCACTTTCTGTTGCTATAAGTTGTCGGTTTGCACTATATTTGGATATCTGTATTAGTTTCATCTCATTTCTGTTTGTCTTTTGCTCTTTGTTACAGTTTTACAGTACAATAAGGAAAGGAAAGTTTCTTCATCGAACCCCAAGAAAAGTTATGCCTTGTGTTTTTTTGGAGAACTTTATACTGTTAGCTAACTGTCGAGTTTTGAAGAAGCAACTCATTACAAGGACAGTATATACTGCCTGTGGTAGCTCATTAGCTGGTAGCGTTTACCTTGTTGTAGTTGCTGATCATATTTTGCACTGCATTTGTTTGAAAGCTAGAAGCTACAGGACAATGAGCTAATGTTACATGTATGCAGTAAACTACAAGCTAATGTAAACTGTTACTACTGTAAGCTTAATGTAATTAAGATTAATTAATGCAATTCTCCTTACCGGTAAATGTTATGCCAACTACAAACATGAACTCCCACGAGTTTTTAATTTATTGACATGGGATAAATAAGAGAAAACGACTATTGCTTACATTATATCCTATCAGTGCCGGTAACGTTACCTACCTTCGCACGTTGCGGGCAAAGTTGCCGACAGAATATTCTCCTCCTGCAAGCAGACTGACACTGATTCACCTTCTCCATCTCAACAAAAAAATTGAACAGCACAGTTCCACATCAATTTCGTCCAGTGTTTTGAAATGCAGCGTGGAAGTGAAGGCCAAACATTTTCAGTGACGCAAGCACGCAATGACGTGCACTTGCTAGCCTGTTCCATTTACGTGTTGTCCGAATGCTAAGGAGGTGCCTAGTCTAGCCTCTGAAGGACCTGACTTGGAAGGACCAGTCCTACCCAGCAAGGATCCTTGATTTTTAGAAACGGCTAAAGACTACCTTTTAAGGACAACACTGTTGTTGCCAACTTGGCGTTTCTTTATGCTGTGACTAGGGCTGGGCATCGTTCAAAATCTTTCGATCCGGTGCCAATTTCAATAACTCAGTCTCGATGCCAGTTCCTAACGATACTTTTTTCAATACCATGTTTTAAAATCCATTTCATCATCAACAAAAATACATTAAAACACAAAGCTTTTATTTTCCACCTTAATTGTGAATCAAAACAGTTATCAAAATTAAAAAATTCTGGTAACACTAACATTAATAAAAGTGCCTTGTCTTACAAGCTCAGCCTGTCAGTCAGTCATCAGGGCAGAGAGACCACAGTTGTGCCTGCTTGTCACATTTTGAAACGTGCATCTCAGATCATATTTTCTCTCTGTATGACCATTACTGTGTTGCAGAAATGTCAAGGTTGGTGATATGAAGAAAACTCCACCTTTGCTTTTCTTGGCCAAAGTTTGGTTAGGACTGTAGCTTTACAAGCCTAAACTGAAGCAAGGTTTAACACTCCCTGTATTCTTTACAAAGAAAATATGACTAATGTTCGCCAGCTAAACCCCCTGCTAAGAACAAATCCAGCGCATAGACGGCACCTTAGGATACGTAAAACAGGTGATTTAACATCACCGCTCTTTAACCACGTTTTTTTTTTATAAAGTTTAACAACAACACAATATGAAAATATGACTACGTTTTTTTTCATGTTAGTTTTGAGGGCTGTATCCCCCTAACCTGGAAATCTGCTTTTGTAACCATAAATACAACAATAAAGTGCATACACACCTATCCTGTGTAACCTTATGTCGGGTTTCCAAACGATATCCAACAGTCTGCGCTGACGATGGATCTCCTCCTCGTACTCGGCGATAGTCTTTTCAAAAACTCGGAATATTTCTTCAGCAGCAGCAGTTAGCCGCTCGTTGACAAACTCTCTCAAATACCCAACTGAAGACATTGCTGCTTAATTACAGCCGAAAGAATTAGCTGCACCACGACTACAATACGGTCTTATCCAGCTCACTCAACACGAGCATTCAGCTAACGCTACGGGGCGCTTGTGTTGTTTACTTCCGCTGGGTGTCACA
Organism: Perca fluviatilis; assembly: GCF_010015445.1. NCBI lineage: Eukaryota > Metazoa > Chordata > Actinopteri > Perciformes > Percidae > Perca > Perca fluviatilis. The sequence continues at coordinate 16,494,138 of NC_053135.1, read as the reverse complement.
CTGTTTAAGTTCCTACAGTGGAAGTGCGGGCGCTTTTCGTTCCGCTTTCAACTGACGGCATTATATTCAAACTTGTGTTTAAAAACAACAGCAGTAAGGATGCACATCTGCCTCCCTTCGTTTCCCAAGGTCTGTCTGAAGGCGTTTAAAGCTTCTCTGCTCCTGACCCGTCCCCCCGCTTTATTTTGGTAGCTGATTATGAGGAATAACTGCTGAGAACTGGTTGTAAAAGTCAACATGAAGCTGGAATAATGAAATGCTGTGGATACCGACCATAATGGTCAAACTAGTGGTGCGTTCTTTTTGTCTTGTAATCGCGACTAGTAGCTCGAGCGTGACGTCACATCCGTGTCGAAAAACGAATAACCGCGGGTTGTTGCGTTCTTTTTGTCACACAATACTACGAGTCGGAGAAAAGACGGATTTTTGTAACATTTTTAGTAACATTTAGGATTCTATTCACCCAGTTATTGACATATTACACACATATATTTCACAGTTTGATACATGAAAATTACGTTTTGATTAACGTTAACGTTAGGCTACTGCTCTGCTTTCTGCTCAAGACTCGGCTTAAAGCCATTGTTGTCATATAGCAACCGAGCGTCTCTAGCCAATTTCAGCTGCACAAGCTACAAAATAACTAATTAGGCGGTATTTAACTCATAATAAGACTGTAGCGACATGCCTATAGGTAGCAGTATACAGTGCTATGTGTACGACTTCTTCATTTGGTTACAACAAAGACAAAAGTGCTTAAAATTGTAGATAACCACAATGTTTACTTACGTGTGATGCACGACGTAGCCATCTTTAAAAGTTTTTCCCAATTGCTGAAACACACTAAAATGACATGCATAGCACAATTATTTAAACTGACACACAGAGAGCAAAAGCTATTCCCAAGTCTCCAAAAGTCTCCAAAACAGATTTTCTGCTTTACACACATTACAATTCAAAATGGCACTTCTTAAATGCACTGAACGCGGTTCTCTGCACAGGAAATAACAAGTTTCAGTTCAGTTTACTGTTTTTTGTGAGCATATTTTTGTTATTTTTGTAATATATCTGCCGTGCACTTGACTTGTTTGGTGAAAAATACAAAAAAATTTCTACAATTTGAACTATTTTAGTATTATGGCAAAGCATACTAAAGATGCAAGTGCTTTGTATTATGCCCAACATTGTGTAGTTGGTTAGACAAAAATCTGTTAACATGAGTGAAGTATGTGCCATTTGGTGCAAAAGTTTGATTTTGATAATGCTATATGTAGTTTTGGTTGCAGTGCTTCATTTTGCTGGATATATATGAGGTATTTTGCAGTTTGGGTGTGTGGTTTTTGAATTGTGTTAAGTATTTTGATGAAAACCAGCCTAGTTTGCAAAATTGTGTTTTAGCAATTGGAAAAAAAAAGTATGAAAAATGTAATAAGGGAGAGAGATTACGTTCAATTTGCTTCAAAGCCTGGCGCACAGAGGCCTGCTCTGAAACTAAAGATTTCACAATATTTCTTAATCCCTTGCTGAGTTCAGAGATGTCAGTCAGCAAACAGGAAGTGGAACATTGTTCCCCTGACCAATCAGCAGCGGCGTGTCACGATGACCTGACAGCCCGGCGGTCAAGGTCAGAGGAAACTGACTTGGAAGCTTTCCAAAATCTCAGTTAATCTTTTTAACTAAACCTCTGACCCTGAGAGCATGAAGGATCTTTAACATTCACATCTGTGTTACACATGATGATATACATGTTCATGTTTGGAATAAAAAAAAAAAAAAAACTGATGAGACAATATTTAAATCTGAAATGCAGAAAGTTGTGCAATAATGGGAAATGCCGCGTCTCAACATCAAACACGAGTAGAGAACTTAAATCTCTTTTCTGCGTGATGGAAAACACAGAATGTCCAGAAATCAGACGCAGAAAAACATTTACTTTTATTTGAATATTTTTTTGTGTCCCTCATGTTTTTGTCATTGTGTTAAAGCAGCAGTCAGAGTTTAGAGTTTCGAGACCAGAATCCATTAACACTCTGAGCTCATTTAAGATTATTCAGCTACTTCAAAGTTTTGAAATACTCCTGAAATGTTACTTAAGTAAAAGTACAAAGGTATTATCAACAAAATGTCCTTAAAATTTCAAAAGTTCACATTATGCAGAATGGCTTATTTCAAACTTAAAAGTTTTACCACTATAGAATATTATATTTTGTTTTTACCACTAATGAATACATGTTAGAGAATTTGAATGTTCGTCAATGTGGCCATATTTGTGCCTATTTCAGAATAAATTACATTAGTACTGCATCATGTGGTGGAAGTTTTCCTTGAAAGCAGCAGCGTTTAGAAATATCAATGATCAAAATGAAAACGAATAACGACTGTTTGAGAATTAAACCAAAGTTTGGTCTTTGAGTATTTATTTACATTTGCAAATGGAGAAATACAGTTTCACAAGTACCGCAGCACGTCTGAAAAAGTCTTCTAACCTAAAGTCTAAACATCCACACATCATATAGTGAAAACCTCTGTTAAGCCACCCCTCTAAACATATCTCTTAGCATGGCCATAGTTGAAAAGAGGACATCATTACAGTCACACCATTGTCTCATCTTCCCCTCTGCTCTCTGTTCCTAACATTAGCCTAAACAACAGTTTATCTCAGGAGGCAGAAACCTACGTAGTTCTCACGTAGTCGTAAACAGTCATCGGCCTTCTCCACTTCTATCTAAGCCAAAGACAACAATGTGAGAAGCTTCTGGCTAGTAAAACTAAATAACTCTACTAGGCTGAAAGTTCACGGTTGCCAACTATTTCGCTTGGAGCCTTTTGAATCTACACATGAAGAGGCGAAATCTTGTGGCGTTATTAAACAATCATTAAACAAAATGGTTAAAATAAAATTTGCCACCACAATCATGTCATATTATTTTATGTAGAGCGTCGCTTAAAACGACTAAGCAACGACTATCGTCTAAGCGACTAATGTGAAAAACTGTCATGGTTGTGTATGTTTCTGTTTCCTGTTTTATTTTGGTAGTCCGTTTTTTCTCCCTTGTCTTGTTTTTACTTCCTGCCTTGTGTTTTCCCGCCTTTGTGATGGCCTGCACCGCCCTGATGTGTTTCACCTGTTCCTGAGGCCTTGTGTCACCTGTTCCTTGTTTCACCTCGTTTCCTTGTGTATTTAGTCTCTGTGTTATCTTTGTCTTGTGTCAGATCATTGTATTGTATTGTGTGTGTGTGTGTGTGTGTGTGTGTGTGTGTGTGTGTGTGTGTGTGTGTGTGTGTGTGTGTGTGTGTGTGTGTGTAGTCTAGTCTAGTCTAGTCTAGTCTACCCCGTTGGTCTTGGTGCTCCTGGTATTTTTGTGATTCCTGTTTTTGACTTCCTTTATCGTTTGAAACTTATTTGCCTCATATCTTTAGGACTCTTTTTGTTGTATGGATTATAGTTTATTGAATCCTCAAGCTCACCACTGCCTAATGTCTCTGCATTTGGGTCTGACACCAAATACATAAAAGCGCAAATGTATTTCTCTGTAGCAGGCCTTTAGAAATCGTCCTGTTGCTGGTTTGAAACCCAAATGAGTAAGAAACCTAATCTTGTCTGGTATTCTCTGTCGGCTTCTATTCGTGTCATACTTTCTTAATCCCTTTTGTTGCCGAGTTCAGAGATGCCAGTCAGCAAACAGGAAGTGGAACATATAATCCCCTGACCCAATCAGCAGCAGCGTGTCAGGATGACCAGACAGCCCGGCGGTCGAGGTCAGAGGAAGTTCCTGCAGAGGAAACAGCTTTCCAACATCTCGGTTCATCTTTTTAACTAAACCTCTAACCCTGGCAGCATGAAGGATCTTTAACATCCACATCTGTGTTACACATGATGAAATATACGGTACATGTTGATGTTTGGAATCCAAAAACTGTTAACTGATTAAATGTCGTGAAGTAAAAAGAAAAGTATCTGAATCTGAAATGCAGAAAATTTTTAAGAAAAGTTAAAATCACTTGCTTTCTGTGTGATGGAAAACACAGAATGTCCAGAAATGAGACGGAGAAAAACATGTTTACTTTTAGTGGCCTGGAAGGCAACGTTGGGGGCTTAAAACCCCAAACACCGTCAATGTGGCCATATGTGTACCTATTTCAGATTAGTCGGATTCAGCCGTGAACCGGGCTGCGATGTAACCCTCCGGGGCAAATGTTCACCATCAATTTCCGTCCACTAAAAAGTGCTGTTTGAAGGTGCGCAATTGCCCATTAACGTTACATTTTAGCTTGTTTTTGCAGCTGCAGCAGTTTGGCCGAATACTGGACATATTTAAAAGATTGTTGTTCCAATCAGTCACTTAGACACAAACACATGGGAAAATAGGGCCCAGGTTGAAAAGAAAACAAAGCTACCCTTTAAAGGACATGTGTCAAACTCAAGGCCCGCTGGCCAAATCCGGCCCCTCGCACATTCTGATCCGGCCCCTATATCAATTGATGTTCACAATACATTTTGGCCCACCTAGTGCGCCATACCAAAAACATGGAAAACTTTTTGGAAAAAATGTTCAACTTGCAATTACGCGACGCTCAAAGCATAATTTGGCAAATTTGCCGACTTTGAGACTCAGAAATTGCCACAGAAGCAGAGAGTTTGCATATTCTGGCTGTGAAAGAGGTTGTTGTGAGTCGGCTGTGTGGTAGTCTACTTAGAAAATGTAATCATTGTTTTGCTTGATTTGCTAAATTCTCGGATGGCTTTGGAACTTTTTTGTTCACTTTTTCAGGCATTTATGTGGACCAAATTATAAGTGAGTAGACTATATGAGAATTGCAATAATTGAGTCAAAGATATTTTACTTTTTTGATTAAATAAAAGCATGTCAATAAACTATACATGTCTGGCCCTTGATGTTATTCTCTTTTTCCAGTTTGGCCCTTAGTGTTGAGTTTGACACCCCTGCTTTAAAGGGTAACTACCGTTTTTTTTCAATGTTTTTGTGTCTAAGTGACTGATGGGAACAACAATCTTTGACATTGGTCCAGTATTAAGCGAGATCGCTACAGTCGGCAGCGGCGAAACAAGTTACAATGTAAGTTAATGGGACAATTGTCCAGCTTGTATTTATGTTCACAAAGGTGCTCGTTTTGCTGCTGACAGGCTCAGATTATTATTTTAAGTGTTTACAGTTTTTTACAATCACTTTGGCACTAATTTAAGAACCTTGACGTCATTTTTCAAAACTCTAAACACAAAACCAATGATCAAAAAACTCTAACACTTTTTTTAATTGCTTGGATACAATACACATAATCCTGATATCATTTGTTCATTTAACAAAGATCACCTGTTCAATATGACACAACTTAACATCAAAGTACTAGTATTTCAAAAAGCAATTCACACATTACATTTCAGATGATTGTCTATTCATTTCATTACAACGATCTAACTATCAATTGATACAACTACTCAAAATGATAAGTAACTGTCTCATTACTCTTAATACATAGTTGTATGGAAACAGACAAACAATATTCCATGTTTAGATCATGAAAGTTTCAAGTTAACAAGATTCATTGTCACCAACTAGAGTGGAGCATGAACCAATTAGACTACATGATCTATGGTTGTAATATTTCATAATCATTCTTTACTGTAATGTACTACTGTTTATCAGACACTGTTTTTATGCTCCCATGTACAACCTTTAAGAATATTTACTGTATTGACAGTACTGCACTGTATGGATGCAGACCCTTGGAACTGCCAACTCGTTACTGATGATTGAGATATATAATTTATATATACTGTATATATATATATATATATATATATATATATATATATATATATATATACCGGGGAGCTTATACCGGGGAGCTTCCAGGTATGAATGTGACAGGTCGTCGTTGCAAATGAGAATTTGAGAATCAAAAAATGAGAATCAACTTACCTGGATACTGTAAATAATGGGTAAATGCAGTAAATATATATATTATACAGTGCCTTGCGAAAGTATTCGGCCCCCTTGAACTTTTCGACCTTTTGCCACATTTCAGGCTTCAAACATAAAGATATAAAACTGTAATTTTTTGTGAAGAATAAACAACAAGTGGGACACAATCATGAAGTGGAACGAAATTTATTGGATATTTCAAACTTTTTTAACAAATAAAAAACTGAAAAATTGGACGTGCAAAATTATTCAGCCCCTTTACTTTCAGTGCAGCAAACTCTCTCCAGAAGTTCAGTGAGGATCTCTGAATGATCCAATGTTGACCTAAATGACTAATGATGATAAATAGAATCCACCTGTGTGTAATCAAGTCTCCGTATAAATGCACCTGCTCTGTGATAGTCTCAGAGGTCCGTTTAAAGCGCAGAAAGCATCATGAAGAACAAGGAACACACCAGGCTGGTCCGCGATACTGTTGTGGAGAAGTTTAAAGCCGGATTTTGATACAAAAATATTTCCCAAGCTTTAAACATCCCAAGGAGCACTGTGCAAGCGATAATATTGAAATGGAAGGAGTATCAGACCACTGCAAATCTACGAAGACCCGGCCGTCCCTCTAAACTTTCAGCTCGTACAAGGAGAAGACTGATCAGAGATGCAGCCAAGAGGCCCATGATCACTCTGGATGAACTGCAGAGATCTACAGCTGAGGTGGGAGACTCTGTCCATAGGACAACAATCAGTCGTATACTGCACAAATCTGGCCTTTATGGAAGAGTGGCAAGAAGAAAGCCATTTCTTAAAGATATCCATAAAAAGTGTCGTTTAAAGTTTGCCACAAGCCACCTGGGAGACACACCAAACATGTGGAAGAAGGGGCTCTGGTCAGATGAAACCAAAATCGAACTTTTTGGCAACAATGCAAAACGTTATGTTTGGCGTAAAAGCAACACAGCTCATCACCCTGAACACACCATCCCCACTGTCAAACATGGTGGTGGCAGCATCATGGTTTGGGCCTTCTTTTCTTCAGCAGGGACAGGGAAGATGGTTAAAATTGATGGGAAGATGGATGGAGCCAAATACAGGACCATTCTGGAAGAAAACCTGATGGAGTCTGCAAAAGACCTGAGACTGGGATGGAGATTTGTCTTCCAACAAGACAATGATCCAGAACATAAAGCAAAATCTACAATTAAATGGTTCACAAATAAACATATCCAGGTGTTAGAATGGCCAAGTCAAAGTCCAGACCTGAATCTGTGGAAAGAACTGAAAACTGCTGTTCACAAACGCTCTCCATCCAACCTCACTGAGCTCGAGCTGTTTTGCAAGGAGGAATGGGCAAAAATGTCAGTCTCTCGATGTGCAAAACTGATAGAGACATACCCCAAGCGACTTACAGCTGTAATCGCAGCAAAAGGTGGCGCTACAAAGTATTAACTTAAGGGGGCTGAATAATTTTGCACGCCCAATTTTTCAGTTTTTTATTTGTTAAAAAAGTTTGAAATATCCAATAAATTTCGTTCCACTTCATGATTGTGTCCCACTTGTTGTTGATTCTTCACAAAAAATTACAGTTTTATATCTCTATGTTTGAAGCCTGAAATGTGGCAAAAGGTCGAAAAGTTCAAGGGGGCCGAATACTTTCGCAAGGCACTGTATATATATACTCGTACCACATTGGTCTGTAGTATTCTCTCTACTACCGCAGTACTTTTACAGGGATATATATATATATATATATATATATATATATATATATATATATATATATCTCTATATATATATCACCTATACAAAATAGGTGATACATGTTTCATTATATATATATATAATGAAACATGTATCAGCTATTTCGTACTACAATATTTAATGATTGTAAGAACGATGACACAGTGAAACTATGTGTAGCTTGTGTATGGGTGATCTAAAGTAACGTCTCAATGGTATTTCACAATAAATTAGTTTTTTGAACCAGTGATTGTGTAAGTGCAAGATTTCTTTAAAGATATGAAGGCACAATGCAATGTTTTGAACATTGGATAGCCTGTGTTACAAGTGATGACCGTTTTGAGTTTTGTGTCTAGAGTTTTGAAAAATTACATCAAGGTTCTGAAATTAGTAGCAAAGTGATTGTAAAAAACTGTAACAACAATATTGAAAGGATTTCTAAAGAGGTCGACCTTTCTGTTAAAGAGTAAAATCATTTAATTTTTAAGTCGTCTTTCCACTTTTCCAACCATCACAACTCTAGTTGTGGTTGACTTTAACACATAATTTACCGATTTACATGTGAAAATATGGTGGCTGTATACACACTTAAAGTATTGCTTTTATAAATGGAGTCTGGTAGGTTTAGCACTAGCAACTTCAGAGCTGTTTCTGGTTAAACAGGTCTTAAAGAGGTTTTAAAAAGGCCTATTTCTGTCAGTGGCAAAAACAGCACTTTTACCGGACCAAATTGATGATGCACATTTGCCCCAAAGGGTTACATTGCAGCTCGGTCTGTGGCTGTCGGTTACAGCATTCATGCTTAATACTGGACCAATTTCTGAGATTGTTTTTCCTATCAGTCACTTAGACACAAAAACATAGTAAAATAGGGTCCAGGTTGAAAAAAAAACAGTAGTTTCCCTTTAATGTTACTGCTGACCAGTAACAGGTCAGAGTGTCTGTTTGGGTTGAGGTCACTGTGTGTGTGTGTGTGTGTGTGTGTGTGTGTGTGTGTGTGTGTGTGTGTGTGTGTGTGTGTGTGTTGTGTGTGTGTGTGTGTGTGTGTGTGTGTGTGTGTGTGTGTGTGTGTGTGTGAGTGTGTGTGAGAAAAGGGGAAGTAGTGTGTGTATATAAACTGATGCTGAAGTCGATCTCATCATCATCTGATCTGACCATCAGAGACTCCACAGACAGACCAACTCCTTCATCTGAGCGGTGAGACACACAAACACACACACGCATACACACTTATTGTTTGTGCAATTTTAGCTGGAGATGCAAAGAATACCGTGTTCATTTTTAAAGTCTATGCATTTCGTCATACATACTTATCATAAAGTACTTAAACTGCGATTTCATGGAATTATTCCATTTCATTTTACAGATTTCTCCTGTATATTTTTTAAAACACGAAACTATCAAAAGAATTACAAATATAGACTGTGACTTTACATGTCCATGGTAAAAGGTGTATTGTCAGCTACATGTACTTAAATTATCAAAAGTAAAAGTACTCATAATGCAGAACGGCTTCTTGAATATTTTTCATCTCATGTTTTTTTAAACAGAATGTAGAAGAAGATATAAAAAAATATATCTTCTGTTTTAACATAATTTAATTCAGCGGTTGGAATATTTTGTCCACATTTGACCATTTGTATTTAACTTCTAATCCCGAATATTCTGACAGTGTCTCTGTAGGGCTTTATGATGATATCTTATAGGGATATAATGATACACTCAACTCACAATTGGATACGATTCACGGTTTTAAGTTCACAGTACTATTTACTCCGGATTTTATTTAACAGTATGAGCTGCAGATAAATGACTGAAAATATTCCTTTATTTATATAAACTGTGCAAAGCAAAGACTTTTTTCTCTTTCAATCTCTTCATGTTTGTTTTAACAGGTAACAAATGACTGACAAATTATTCCTTTATTTTTTTATCCAATATAAAAAAATTAACTGAAAAATATAATTAGATTTCTGAAAAAAAACTAAAAAAAAACTTAACAAAAGAAAGCAGAAAAAAAGTCTAACAACTCTACGCACTGGGCCATTTAGAATTGTCATTGCGATTAATTTTTTTGTTAACCGGTTGCAATCTTTACACTTTTTTAAAATATTTTTTGGGCATTTTAAGCCTTTAATTTAGAGGACAGCTGAAGACATGAAAGGGGAGAGAGAGGGGGAACGACACACAGCAAAGGGCCGCAGGTCATTTATACATTATGAGGAGTAAACCTCTACGTATGAGCGCGTGCTCTACCAACTGAGCTACCCAGGCGCCCAACAATCTTGACCCATTCATGTTGATTTTTAACCGATTCACCATGCATCGGTACATTTCAATATTCAAAGTATTATATATTTCCTGCATTAAATATTTGTTTCTCTTTCTGTGCAGTGACTTCAGTGAAACCTCCGGCCATCATGTCTCTATCAAAGGGGAAGTCACACCACCACAAGGGGCGCTACAACGGGAAGGTACTGCACCACTGACAACAAACCCATTACAATTTCAAAAAGAAGAACGGTCCAAGGCCCTCTTCTTGCAAAAAGTTAAAAGAGCCTTTATTTAGAAGGCTTTTTCATATTGAAATTGTTAGTCCGTTAATCAAGAACACAACCGTGTGCCGCTACACATGAGTTGTTACCCACATCTATTGTTAACCCTTATGTTGTCTTCCCGTCGACCATGCAACATGAAAATTTCAACTTTTTTTATCAAAAAATTGATCAATCAATTATCTTTGCCGCTCTACATCTAACATTAGCTCCACATTGTTGGACTACAACATGGAATTGGTCTTACAGATATTCATTAATCTCTTTCATTATTTCTTTCATTATTATATTTTGTGTTATTAATCTTTAGGTGTCGACCTCCAACCTTGGGCATTCCGGAGAAGATTTTCCAGAGTTTGAGCCTTTTCCTGACGCTCCCACACCCAGAGCACCTGCTGATGACGGCAGTAAGATCCATTTCATTTATTCATGTTTTTATCTGTCTGTGATGATGATAATAAAAACATTCTCTGATCAGTGATCAACAGCATACTAGTCTCGCTTTGCCAGGCCTTCCTCCACAGCGCTGCGGAGGAGGGTCTGGCTAGTCGACACAGCATTCCGGGATGGGAGAAAAACATTCTGTTGTTTATTGGCATTTCTTTACAACAATCACAATCGTCTTGGGCTGTGCTGAGCCCTGCACGGAGCCCTGGCGCCTCTGCTAAATAGTCTCGGGAAGGAACTTGTTTTGGTGGAACGTCTGTTTAATCAAAGGTTGTTTTAGTCGTGCAACAGAAAACTCAGCTTGAACAGACAGTCTAGCTAGCTGTCTGGATTTACCCTTGAGAGATCTGAGGAGCAGTTAACCATAGTCCTCATAAGTCCACCAGAGTTTAAAACGCCAACACAAAGAAAGCGGAAGGTAACTTGACATCGGGCCGAAAAGAAGGACATCCGGGGGTGGAAATAGACCAAAAGCATACAAACATGACGTACTCTGCCTTTATTCTTCCCTTTCAGCGCATCTGTCGGTGCAGATGGTCGACATGTGTCAGCAGATAAACAAACCACAACACAAGACGGCCTCCTACCACACCCCCAACCTGGTGGTCCGCCGCGGTCAGGAGTTCCTGGTGAGAGTCACTTTCAACCGCCCGCTGGCGCAGAGCAACGACTTCCAGCTTGAGTTCCTGATTGGTGGGTTTCAATTCAGAGATAGGACACAGATTTACAGGTTTTTCCAGTGACGTTTTTCACAAAAAAAAAAAAGAAATTACATGTGTATGGCAAAAGAAGAACATTAAAAACCTGTAACGGTGAACAACCATAACATTTCCATTGTTTTAGACAATGTAAATCAGGCTGTTCTCAGGAACCATTGGTATATATAGCTACTAAAAGTAACGCACTGTAATTCCTATGTATTTCATGTATTTATTACCGTATGCAGCACATTGTAGAAGCCTACATGTAACATGTAGAAGACTCTGGACCACATAGGGAGGGGTTTGGGGTGGACGGTAGGGCAGGGGGAGCGGAGTTTGTGTCCCACAGAAAACTTTCACCCAGGAAACGCATCCTGGAAATCTTTTTTCTAATCTTAACTAGTGGTTTGGTGTCTAATCTTAACTGTCGCCAGCTCGCAGTCACCTTTTCTCAGCTAATTTTAATCATATAGACCGCTAAACTTAACTGTCTCCTGACTGGTCGACAATCGGCATAATTCCGTAGGATGAATTGTGGGATGGGACACAGATGTACAGATTTTTCCCATGTATCATAAAAAATCCAAGAATAGACTGTGAATGTACATGTGCTCGCACAAAAAAAGAACACGAACAAAACCTGTAACTGTGAACAACCATGACATTTCCATTTTTTTTTTTTACTATTCATAAAGCATTCGTACATATACTGTAGCTCCGAAAAGTAATTCATTGTAATTCCTACATATTCCATGTATTTATTACTGTATGCAGCACTGCATGCAAAAAGAAATCTTTGAAATTGGTCCAGTATTGAGTGACAATACTGTGACCAGCAGCCGCGAACTGGTCCTGCTATAGAACCCTATGGGGCAAATGTGCATCGTCAATTTCGTCCATTAAAAGTGTTGTTTTTTATCATAAGTTTCTGACTACATTATGGAAAGGCTCTCTACAGAGATAGACCTTTTCTAAAAGAGTAAAAATATCTTTGTTTAACCAGAAACAACTCCATTTATGCTATCCCTAAACCCACCAGACTCCATTTAAAAAGCAATACGTTCAGTGTGTAGAGCCAACATATTTTCACATGTAAATCGGTAAACTGTATTTTTGTTTCAAAAAAAACTAGAGTTGTGATGGTTGGAAAAATGGAAAAAAAACAGCTTTTGAATTAGTTTTTTTTTCTTCTGTCAACTATGAATTAAGTATATTTTACGATGCTTAAATTACTGTTTATTTAAATGGAGTCTGGTGGGTTTAGCGAACGCAATTTCGCGGATGTATTAATGTTTTAAAAAAGGATCTTACTCTTTAACAGAAAGGTTTATATCTCTAAGAATGCTTTCCATAGTGTTGTCAGACACTCAGAATCAAAAGTTGAGCTTGTCTGTGGTAAAACAAGCCCTTTTGTGGACATAAATTGAAGGTGTGCGATTGCCCTATTAACTTACATTGTAGCTTGTTTCACCACTGACAACTGCAACGATTTTGCTTAATACTGGACCAATGTCAAAGAATGTTATTCCCATCAGTCACTTAGACACAAAAACAGGTTGAAAAAACGAAAACTAGTTGTTTTGGTATCTAAACTTAACTGTCACCGCCACATGACGCTCACCTTTTGTTAGCTAAACTCAACAGCAACGGCTGCTGAAACGACATCAGCCCTGTAGCCGGCTCCCAGTCACCTTTTCCCGGCTAAACTTAAAGTGATGGTTCGGAGTAATTTCACCCTAGGGTCCTTTGCACCATAACCTCGAGCCAAACACCCCCCCAGAAGCTTTTTTCACCTGGGTCTAACATTGGGAGCGTTAGCGTAGAGTAAGCGAATAGTGTTAATCGCAGCATTGAGTACGCAGAGCTAATGTATCCGAATAGTCTCTTACCCATTATCGCGCACTAATGACGTCGAAAGTACCAAACGTCTACAGTAGTACAAATAGGTTATGCACTCATAAAACGATGGATTGTAAAATTTGTAAGTACACCAGAAGTTTATGTAAATAACACTTGCCTGCTGGCTTCTGCTCTCTGCTGCTGCTGCTGCTGTTACTACCGGGCAGTAAGAGTGCTTAGGGATCTACAAATTACAACACCGAAAAGAGATGCAACAAAAATATTTATTAATTTAATGATTAAATAAGGTAATGTCTCCAAACTTACCTTAATTATTACTTGTCTCCTGCTAGTTATACTACAGCACTTACTTTAAAAAATAAGTTAAATTAAAAATATTTTTGTTGCATCTCTTTCGGGCGTTGTAATTTGTAGATGTCCCAAGCACTCCTTACAGCAGCAACAACAACAGCAGAGAGCAGAAGCCAGCAGGCAAGTGTTATTTACATAACCTTCTGTGTAATTATAATTACAATCCATCGTTTTTATGAGTGCATAACCTATATATACTAGTGTAGACCTTTGGTATCATTTCGGGCATTATTAGTGGGGGTAATGTTAAGAGACACTTCGGATCCATTAGCCCTCTGCGCTAAGCTATTCAGCGGCTAACGCTACTCTACGCTAACTCTCCCAGTGTTAGACCCAGGTGAAAAAAGCTTCTGGGGGGGTGTTTGGCTCGAGGTCATGGTGCAAAGGACCCTATGGTGAAATTACTCCGAACCATCACTTTAACTGTCATGTGACTGGACGTCACGTCAAGTTGCCATAATTTTGTAGGATATCATACGAGTTGTTGTGCATACAGTTCAAATGATTTGCAAAAATTAATGAACACACACACACACACACACACACACAGCTGCTGTGTCAGCTTGATCACAGGAATAAAATGGTTTACGTCCGCAACATAATATATATTTTTTATTCTTTTAACATTTTATTTTTCAAAACCAGTACCTGTTATCAAGTAGTGTACGCTTTTAAAACTTTTTAAATGTTTTTTTGACAGTCCATTTCTGGATTTTCATCTCCTTGTATCCTTTCCTCATCACGAACCCTCCTCCTCCTCCAGGTGAAAAGCCTTCAGCCAGCAGGGGCTCCCTGGTGGCGGTAACCTTCAATTCCCGTCTCGGGGGCCCGTGGTCGGGTCGGATTGTGGAGCGTAAGGGTGTAACTGTGACTCTGGGCATCACGCCGACGCCCGACGCCATCGTGGGAAAGTTTCGTATGTACGTGGCCATCGTAGCGGGCACCAGCATGCAGCGAACCAAGAGGAACGCCGCCACTGACCTGTACGTGCTGTTCAACGCCTGGTGTAAATGTAGGAACTCCTCTCCTGTCACCTGAGAGTCACTGTTCACATGTTTCTGTCCTGTCTAGAAAAAAGCAAAGATTAATCGAATAGATGTCAACCATTAAATTAATCACCGTTTATTTTGGGTTAATCGATTAATCAGTTTGAATCATTATTTATGAAAAGAAAGTAACACTTCTGTGATTGGAGCTTGTTAAATGTGAATATGTTCTAGTTTCTTCACACCTCTGTGACAGTAAACTGAATATGTTTAAGTTGTGAACAAAACTAGACATTTGAGGACATTATCTTGGGCTTTGGGAAACACTGATCCACATTTTTCCCCATTTTCTGACATTTTATAGACCAAACAACTAACCAATTAATCGAGAAAAGTACAAAGACTTTGTTACTGTAATTACGTAAAATTTTCATGCAACTGTAAATTAAATGTATCTTTTACTCCGATACATTTCCTCTAAGCATCTTCGTTACTCGTGGTAACGTGGTGGAGATCTGAAATAAAGCTTCAGTCAACAAAGTATTTTAAGTCTTAATTCTTTGTGCAAAGAAGGTTCACTACATCACAGGAGAGTCTGAGAGAAATGCACAAAGAGTGTGAGAGAGCAGTTTTCTTATCTAGTTTCATCAAGGCTGTATGTCAGCAAAGGGCGAGCGGGGTGGGGGTGCAGATCTGGTCCGAACCACTTCGGACTATCAGGGAATAACAACCTGTGGATTTACAAGGTCAAAGTGCACTTACACATCATCTTCTTTGAAACATTCGAGCTGAAAACAGAAACTGGGAGAGATTCAACAAATCTTGTTACATCAAAATGAAATCAGAAGAAATTCGTTTAGACTGCAAAAAGCAGGCTTGGTGAATCATTGCTCCTAGATTGCAAGTTAGTGCATGCTCCCTTCCAGTTGGTTACGTAATGCCTGTTTGTTGCCAAGTGCCAAAACCATAGGCCAAAACCAAAGATGAAGAGGAGGCAGTATAATAACTGATAGCGTCCTGCTGCAGGCTCTGCATCCAACATTACAGGTGATGATCATCCAAACAACAGTGGTGAAGAGGATGGTTTTCTTTTACTTTTACTTCTAAAAATTTATTTTGGTACTTAAGTACAGTAAATATAAGATACTAAGTTTATTGAGAGTTTGAGTGTCCTGTGGGGTTTCAAGCGTTATTCAGGGAGATCTAGGAAAAACTTTTAAGTAAGTTTATCTATTTTTACAGAGATTCATTGACGTTTTAATTGACATTTGAAAGTTTTTGAGAGAGTGAGAGCAGAAGGTTTCCTTCGGTGTCTGTTAATGTTTGTGATAAACTGAAGGATGCAGTGTTCCTTTATGTGTTGAGAAAATTCTTCTTCTTTTTAAGCTAAATAAAGCCTTAAAAAAAGCTTTATACTATAAAGACATGATGCAACACAAAACACACATGCACAAAACTCTTCTTAAATCTTCCTTCCAGCAGTTTTCATGTTTCAGAGAATTTAATTTGAGAGTTTAACGTTTTGTTTCTGATATGGGTTATTAAAAACTCTCGGTCTCTCTCTCTTTGCAGATGATGCGGTGTTTCTTCCTAATGAAGCAGAGCGGAACGAGTACGTCCTCAACGACCATGGTGTGATGTATCAGGGTTCATTTGATGCTGTGACAACCCGTGATTGGGTTTATGGACAGGTTAGTCTGGATCAACAGAGGCACACTGCCACGATAAGCCTGACAAGCCGGATATCCGGTGTGTTTGTCACTTTGAAAACTGTATGTTACCAATTGTATATACCCTGATTGGTCAGCATTTACCCATCTGCTCTCTCGGAGTCTCTGCACCATTATTGCACCCGGGGAAAGCTGTAACAACGCTGTATAGTGGCACTTTTTTACCTATTCATAATATAGTTGTGTCTTCACAACCGTACGTTTGAACAACACAGTCTCTAATGCGGGCTGTGTGCATTTCTCTGTGGTTTGAGTGTTTTGAACCTTGACTGCTTTATAATTAAAGAAGACATCTTACTTTATAATATAGGAACTTTAAAGCAATACAAACAACCCAGAGCATTTTTTTCCTCCTATCCCAGAATGTATCTGTGTTTTCTTACTGCAGTTTGAGCGCGGCGTTTTGGACGCCTGTATTTACATCCTGGATGCGTCTCAGATGCCGATCGGCGACCGAGGCAACATCATCAAAGTGATCAGGATGGGATCCGCAATGGTGAGAAAAGAAACGTTTACATGCCTGACATTTTTGCAGTTTTAGATCAGCCAGCTTGGTCCAGAGTGCAATATCTCAACAGCTGTAGGATGGAGTCTTAAAAAACTTGGTTCAGACATTTCTAATCACCCAGAGAATGACGCTGATGATTCCCTGACCTTTCTCTTCCCCTCAGATTAATGCTCTGGATGATGATGGCGTGTGTGTTGGGAACTGGAGTGATAACTACTCAATGGGCAGGTCCCCGACATCTTGGACGGGCAGCGTCCAGATCCTTCTGAAGTATGCCAAAACCGGAGTCCCGGTCTGCTACGCCCAGTGCTGGGTGTTTGCTGGAGTCTTCAACACCTGTAAGAGCATGCACTGTTTCCAGGATACACTTGTCAAGGTGTCGTGTCAAGACTTTCAGATAACTTTATGTGTAGATGGCCTACCGGCCCAAGGCCCAAAGGTTGTTTTAACAACCATATAGAGACCCAAAACAAACACAGAGGCTGCAAACAATTGCAAAGAGACAAAACTACCAAAAACGGACTACAAAATGACTACAAAGTATTGCAAAACAACCACAAACAGACAAAAAACAACTACAAAGTGACACAAATGAGTACAAAAAGTCCTGTGTCTTTTGTGTAAAATTTTTATCTGAAAAGTCACTACAACTGAAATACATGCAGTGGAGTTAAGACTACAGTATTACAATAATACAGGATTTCATATAATTTGACTTCTCATATATATATAATTTTTTAACTATTTAAATGGAGCAGAGGCATGAGTGTGTTTTATGAAAGTGACACACCATTAACCATGTGATATTAGTTGATAGCATGAAATATTTGATAATTTCAATATTTTCTATCTCTTCAGTCCTACGCGCCCTCGGCATCCCGGCGAGGCCCATCACCAACTTTGTTTCAGCTCACGACAGCAACGGAAACCTGAAGACCGACCTCATCTGCCTGCCTGATGGCTCGCCGGACGACAGCAACACCAAGGACTCCATCTGGTCAGTCATCCCTGGTGCTAGGAGACTGCCAGGCCAGAAACTAGTTCATTCGAAATGTCTCAACTTATTCTGTGCACATTTTGACAAAGTCATGATTTGAACGAGAAAATTTAAACCTCATATACTCCAATAAAATTACTCAAATTTGTACTTAAATAAATGTACTTTGGTACTTTCCACCACAAAGACACAAAATGACTACAAAGAGACGCAAAGAGACAGAAACGTACCACAAAGTGACAAAAATGACTACAGTGAGACGCAAACTAACTACAAAGTGATGCAAAAGTCTACAAATCACAGAGACACAAAAGGACAACAAAGAGACATAACTAGATGTAGACAAGTCACCATTACAGCGGTGGCACCTCACAATTAGCAAAAAATAGTACCCCATCCATCTATCCATCCATCTATCGTGATCCCCTTATCCGGGGTTGGGTCGCGGGGTCAGTAGCTCCAGCAGGGGACCCCAATCTTTCCTTTCTTGAGCCACATTAACCAGCTCTAACTGGGTAACATACCTTAAATGTGTACTTTAGTACAGTACTTGAGTACTATGTTTGTAGATATGGCGTCTTCCTGGCGCTTAGATGGTCCAAATACTGCAGTTTCTTTACTGTGTAAGGTCTGTGACAATGACTCTTTTTTGGATGGGAGGGTAATCAGATATAACATTGAGGTATTGGAACTTGTGTAATCTGGGTGGTTTGGCTGACTAAACACATGTATAAAAAGGTGTACTGACAGCACGTCTCTGTAGGAACTACCACTGCTGGAACGAGGTGTTCATTACGCGCGATGACCTGCCGCCCGGCCTCGGAGGATGGCAGGTGGTGGACGCCACGCCCCAGGAGACCAGTGATGGTAGGACAGACAGACACAGACAGAGAAAGGTGGACGGATCAACAGATAGCTGGATGCTAAACACAATGTTTGTTTTACAGGATATTATCGCTGCGGTCCAGCTTCAATAAGCGCCGTCAAGCAAGGTTTGCTCTGTCACCCGTTTGATTCAGGGTTCGTCTTTGCTGAGGTTAGTTTCTTTCTTTATTTCTTTAAAGGCCTCATGAATGAAAAAATGCATTTTCCCATTGTTAAGCCTGCGTCCCTAAAATAAATGTTCATTTATCTATTGTTGATGTTTTATATTTGTAAAAACTATATATATTTTTAAATTATAATCATGGTCTGTTCTCTTCCTGTGAAAAGTTTAGAGTTGTGATTGTTGGAAAAGTGAAAAGATGAGCCAAAACGGGTTTTCAAAGTTTTATTTAGTTTCTGTCAACTTTGAATTAAGTGTATTTTACGATGCGCAATTTTGCGGATGTTTTTATGTTTAAATAAAGGATCTTACTCTTTAACAGAAAGGTTGACGTCCTTAGATTAATAAATAGATTATAAGATTATAATATCTGAGCCTGTCAGTGGCAAAACGAGCACTTTTGTGAAGGTAAATACTGCACGATTGCCCTATTAACTTAAATTGTAGCTTGTTTTCCTGCTGCTGACTGCAGCGGTCTCGCTTAATACTGGACCAATGTCAAAGACTGTTGTTCCCATCAGTCACTTAGACACAGAAACATACGGTGGCGAGAAGTCCTCTACAACAGATAACAGGCTTTCTTCCTGTGGTTCCATGTTAGCTGCTGTCACTCTGGCGGGGGAGGGTGGAGCGTAACGCCCACGTAGTGCTATTGGTTACTTTAAACGGCAATCAATATCCGAGACGAGTCCCTCCCTAGCTTTGTATTTTAACAGGAAACACGTAAACATGCGGAAAGAAATGGTGCTCTGACTTCCGTTTCATGAGGCCTGTCGCTGCCCGATGTGAGTCGAGCGCAGATGTGAGATGTGCAAATTTAAACGGTTTACGGCATAACGTGTCATACTGAAATTTGTGAAATCCGTAAAATAATAAACTTTTCTCATTACAAACAATAACAGAAGATGGAAATCATTTCAAAAACGCTTTAGCTATCTATGATTGTTTGATTGCTAACATTAGCTCAAAACGCCATTCAAGTGACAGCCTTTGTTGTGTTTGATTGCTAACTTGTAGCCAGCAGTGAAAAACTTTGTTATGTAGGTCAATTTTTATAGCGTCTAAAGGTTTTTCAATTGAAAGGGTATTACTTTGTTTTTTAAATGTTGTTTTGAACATTTTATGCTTAATATTTTTCTTTACTTACTTTAGCGAGATAATTAAGCAATATCTCATGATAGGCTGAAGTATGTTGCAAATTTATCACAGCTAAGGGGCGTGGTTCGGCCTGACGTTATGCCATTGCGTATGGCAATATGAATTTATGTTCCCATTCCAATATAAAATATTTGAATAACAAACAATAATTTCACAATGGAACAGACCCTCCTGGGCTGCCTGCACATACCGAGGCAGCTGTTGTGGAACGCAGGTAACGTTAGCTTACAATAGCAGCTAGCATAGGCTATTTTTTTTGCCAACGCCAAAGATTCTCCTTAACTAAAGAGAACACATTACATCCTGCACCAGCGGTATGAAACGCTGCACACTTTCTGTCTAAATTGTCATCGTATCGGTGTTTCCTCCAGGTGAACAGTGACGTCGTCTTCTACAAGCGGGATCACTACGGGACTCTGACTCCGTACTGGGTGGAAACGGATTACATCGGAAAGGCTGTTTACACCAAATCTTTGGGGAGCAACTCACCGAACAACATCACACAGAACTACAAGTACACTCAAGGTAACACACACACACATTTCAAATTACAACAAAACAATAAGATGACACTTATTGTTTTTGTCCACAGGGGACGCCAAAATTAAAACAAAATTAAAGTTCTTTGTAGTTGCTTTAATGGCAAGGTTAGTAATGTTGATGTTGTTGTTAAGCTAGCAAGTTATGAAAGTAGCATCTCCTCTGGGCTCTGTCTAACCCCTCCCCCTGCCCACACACAGATATCCATAGAAACAAAAATCCCCCAACAGAAAAACGGCAACTGTGGCTTCAATTTCCATGCCTGTCAACTCCCTCAGCAGTCGCCACTTCTGAATAGCTATGCCAATGTTTATTCTAGTTTGTCCTCTAGCTGTATCTGCATCCCTTTAAAGTCACCGCCTTTTTCAGCTTCAATCTCTTTTCTTTGAGTTTTCTCCTCCCTTAGCACAATATCTTCCTGTGTGTGAGTAAAGTACAAGTACTTTAAATTTGTGCAGCAGCTGTGTTTGTAGATACTGCGTCTTTGACTTGATTAAAGACTTGAGAGGGTTGGGAGACGTTGGAGTTGGTGGTGAATTGATTTGTGTCTGCAGGTAGTGAGGAGGACCAAAGTACCAAGGACCGGGCGAAGGATTACGGAATGCAAATGGATCAATCCGAGCTGCCTGACACCACACTGTCTATCAGTATTAACGCCAGACAGGTAACACACCTGTCTACATGTCTGTCTTTCAGTACTGAACATTATGGGTGTCTTGATTTCAAATCAAAAATTTATCTAAATTAACTTTTTGTCGATTAACAATATCAAAGAAGGATTGGCGATTCCCTGTATTTTTTTCTCTCTCCACCCCCGCCTACTTCGCATGTCTGGAAAAAACTTACTTTTGGTAGCATGCAGCTAAAGACACAAAGTAACGGTAGCTTAGTGGTAGCCAGCAGCTGCAATTTTCCAGACACCATGGCCACTGCCGGACTCGGCAGAAACAACAGAACTGGAAAATCCTCCTGCTTCCTTGAAGTCCCCGTGTGGCAACATTTTGCTTTCACTGTGTTAAGTTATTGAAACAAACAACAAAGGTAAAGCAGGTGGGCTCTGATAGGACTCCATGGTGCATTCAGGTGCATCTTGTAAACTCAGAGAAACTCAAACTGTTGCAAAGTACCCTTCTGCCATCTAGTGGCTCTTAGTGTGGCATTGCCATAACTGCTGAAATAAAAATGTTCAAATCATATATATACACGCATATATATGCCAGCATATATTTACATGTAAATGCATGAATTAAGGGTTTATTTCAACCAAACCAGAGGGGTGGTTTTAGAGGTAGTAGGGATCCTTTCAATAATGTTGTCAAGACACTTAAAATAATAATCGGAGCATGTCAGTGGCAAAAACAGCATGTTTTGTGGATGGAAATTGATGGCGCGCAATTGCCCATTAACGTTATATTGCATCTTGTTTTGAATCTTGCTTAATACTGGACCAATTGTTCACATCAGTCTCTTAGACACAAACACAGGAAAATAGGGTCCAGGTTGAAAAGAAATTTAAAGTTACCCTTTAAGTACAAATTCAATGTACTTGTACTCTCCTCCCTTCTCTCCAGGTCAACCTGGGTCAGGACGTCAACCTACAGGTGGATTTCCACAACCCCAGTGATGTCCCCAAAACCATCCAAGCCAACCTGGCCGGGTCCGTCATCTTCTACACCGGAGTCAGAGCCAGTCACTTGATAAATCACAACTTCACCATCACCGTGCCAGCCACTCAGAGTGGGCAATGTCAGAGAGGAAATAGTGTTTGTGTTTATCAGAGATAACCTCTGTTACAGTCTGTGTGTGTGTGTGTGTGTGTGTGTGTGTGTGTGTGTGTGTGTGTGTGTGTGTGTGTGTGTGTGTGTGTGTGTGTTGCAGTGAAGAGTGAGATGGTGAAGATCACAGCTGATGAGTACATGCCATATTTGGGCACTCAGCGTTGCATGCACTTTGTTGTGACTGGACAGACTGAGGACGAATCAGGGACCGCCATCAAGGTGCTCGAGCTGCAGATCCCGACGCTCACCGTGACGGTAAGACTCGTGTCAGGGTTGAAAATCGGCCACTTTCCCTCTTTAAGATTTAGCTTGGTGTAAGGCAGGGGTGTCGAACTCAACTTCACTAAGGGCCACACTGGAAAATGAGAATCCCATTAAGGGCCAGACATGTTTGACATGCTTTTTTTCAACCGAAAAAGTTGATTAATACCTTTGACTGTATTATTGGTGTCTCATATAGCTTTCTCACTAACAGTTTGGTCGACATAAAGCCCTAAACAACAAGCTGTTTCACAGCCTGAATATGTAACCTCTGGTTCTATGGCAAGTTCTGAGCCTCAAAGTCGCACAACTGCAGTCTGTACAACAGTTTCCCGTCTTTTTGGTTTGGCTCACATCTAGGCGGGCCAAAATCTATTGTGAACATAAATTGATATGTGGGCCGGATCAAAATTTGCGAGGGGCCGGATTTGGCCCGTGGGCCTCGAGTTTGACACATGTGGTGTAAGGTATTTTGTTGTGTTACCTCTGTTAATTGTTAAGAAGAAGTTAAGACATAGAGCTTTTATTGTGATGGGAAAATCCGAAGTGGTAAAATTCTGTAATTCTGCCGTTGACTGTGTTGTTCATTAATAAAGAGAGACGTGCAGTGCCGTCTTGGTTCCGGCATTGGACGTCCATGTTTCTTTATTTAATAGTCGAGCCAGAGTCTGGGCGATGTAATAAACCCTCGGTATTAGTGCAGCGCCATTAAAACCATAGGGACTGTTATAACCTTGGACGGTTAATAATGCACGCAGACTTTGAACTGTTAACGGACTTTACTTAACGTTTTCAGCAGCTCACATACACAGGTAGCAACACACTGGGGAAACACATGTCAACGGGGCGGGGTCACCCTCTTAACCTCCCTGGGGGGAACCTGGGTTAAATAATAAAGGTTCCGGGGTGCAGTACCCTTAAACACTGCGACACAGTTTCAGTCTGTAACACTTCTCCCCCTTTAAGTGAAAACATAATGTAAACAAATACAACTATGCCACTCAGGTCCCCTTTGTAAACTCATGAACGTACATATTTTCTGTCACGTTACGGCCTTTTCCTAACTTACAGAAATGTGTCTTGCATAACAATTTTAAACAACAATCTACCAAATGCTTTGTGCTTGAATATATTTAACATATAATATTAATAACAATTAACATTTTGTCCTAGCGTTTGGACCGTTTAACATGTCAGTCTATCTGGAGGCTTGTGCTGCCTCTTAGATCTCCTCAGTCCCACTGTGGGACCAACAGGTCCTGTAGCAGGTTGTGTACTCCCAGCCAAGTTTGGGGTGCAGACAGGCTGGTCTACCTGTACAGACTCACTTTGCACAGACAGTCCATCAGTTTGCTGTGGTGCTACTGGCACCTCAAAATCAGCCACCCGAGCTGTCCACACTGTCCTTGCGTGCTAACACTCCTAGGGCCCCTCCCCTTCAGCCCCACGGCGAGCACGAGGTGATCCTGGTGCCTGCGGATCTGCCGTCCATCCAACAAGTCCACCGTGAAGGCAACCGGTCCTGTCTGGCGGCTGATGAGTCCTGGCAGCCAGGGAGGACCCTGAGCAAAGTTCTTGGCAAACACACAGTCCCCAGGCTTAAAAAGCCTCTCTTTAGCATGTTGGTCTCGCCTCCCTTTCTGCTCTTCCTGCGAACGGACAACTCTCGCTCCGACGTCTGGGTGGAGCAGATCCAAATGAGATTTGGGCTTCCTCCCCATTAACATTTCTGCTGGGGAGATGCCCGTGGTTGTGTGGGGAGTGATCCTATATTGGAACAAGAAGCGGGAAAGCTTAGTTTCCAGTGTATGTCCTGACATCTTTCGTAGACCATCTTTCAGGGTCTCAACGGCTCGTTCTGCTAAGCCATTGGAGGCCGGATGATAGGGAGCCGTGCGGACATGTCGAATACCATTTTTCTCCATGAACTCCTGGAACAACTCACTGGTGAAAGTGGGCCCGTTGTCTGTCACCACAGAATCTGGCAACCCGTGAGTAGCAAAGATGCTCCTGAGCTTTTCAATGGTGACTGGGGCAGTAATGTTTGACATGATGTGTGCGTCCAGCCACTTAGAATGTGCATCCACCAGCACTAGGAACATGTGACCAATAAATGGACCAGCAAAATCCAGGTGGAGCCTCGACCACGGACGACCAGGCCACTCCCATGGGTGGAGCGGGGCAGGTGCTGGCATCTTCTGGTTACTTTGACATTGTGCACATGCCTTTACCTTTTCTTCTAGAGCACTGTCCATCCCCGGCCACCACACAAATGACCTGGCAAGGCTCTTCATCCGGGACACGCCAGGGTGGGCGTCATGCAGCTCGTCCATCACCCGTGCCTGCCCAGGGGGTGGAACAATCACTCTGGAGCCCCAGAGGAGACAGCCATCCTGAACACTTAGCTCTAGCTGACGCTTGAAAAAGGGCTTAAACTCCACCTGCCCAACAGCTGCTGGCCAGCCCTGCATCACCCATCTCTTAACTTGAGATAACACTGGGTCTCTCTCAGTCCACATTTTGACTTGCTTTGATGTCACTGGAGTGTTAGACAGCCTATCTAACATGAACACAGTCTCTGGGGGCAGGAAAGTTTGGTTTGGCGCGTCTGGAAGAGGGAGTCGGCTAAAGGCATCAGCATTGGCATTTTCGCTGCCCGCCTTATACACTATTTTGTACTGATACGCTGAGAGGGTTAGTGCCCAGCGCTGTACTCTTGCTGAAGCCATGGGTGGGATGCCTTTTGACTCACTGAACAGACCCATAAGGGGCTTATGGTCTGTATAGATGGTAAAGGGACGACCATACAGGTACTGGTGAAACCGTTTCACAGCAAAAACCACAGCTAGTCCCTCTTTCTCTAGCTGTGAGTACCCTTTTTCTGCTGGAGTGAGAGTGCGCGACACATATCCAATCGGCTTTTCAGAGCCGTCCTCCATCTGGTGCGAAAGGACCGCCCCCACACCATAGGGCGAAGCGTCACAGGACAGGATGACATCCCTGTCTGGATGAAAGTGCACCAGCAGTCGATCAGAGTGTAACAGCTCTTTTACCTGCTGGAATGATGCCTCTTGTGCTCGCTGCCACTTCCATGAGCTGTCTTTATGCAGTAGCTGATAGAGGGGGGCCAGTACAGTTGAGAGGTCAGGTAAGAATTTGCCATAGTAATTTACTAAGCCCAAGAACGACCTGAGTTCTGCCACATTCTTTGGACTTGGAGCCTCTTTTACTGCCCTCACCTTCTCATCCACAGGAGACAGACCCTGAGCCGTAATCCTGTGGCCCAGGTAGGTGACACTTGGAGCTTGAAAACGGCATTTACTGCGCTTCAACCGCAGCCCGGTTTCTGCCATTCTCTTCAACACCTGGCCCAAGTTACTCAGATGCTCCTCCTCTGTTTTCCCGGTGACTAAAATGTCATCCAAGTAGACTGCCACATGGGGAATGTTTTGGAGCAGATTGTCCATGGTGCGTTGAAAGATAGCCGGACTGGATGCCACCGCCCAAAAACCAGGCGGTTATACTTGAACAACCCTTTGTGGGTGTTGATGGTGACATACTGTTTGGATTTCTCGTCCAACAGCAGCTGTTGGTACGCACGACTCATGTCCAGTTTTGTGAATGTCTTTCCACCTGCCAGAGTAGCAAACAGGTCCTCCACCCGTGGCAGAGGGTAGGTATCGAGCTGTGAGGCCCGGTTTGCCGTCAGTTTGTAGTCTCCACAAAATCGTACTTTACCATCATCTTTCAAAACTGGCACAATCGGGGCTGCCCAGTCTGAAAACTCAATAGGCTCAATGACACCTAGCTGCTGGAGCCTCTCCAGCTCCGCCTCCACCTTGGCTTTCATGGCATATGGCACTGGGCGAGGTCTGAAGAAACGTGGTTGTGCGTTGGGGTCTACACATAGTTTTACAGTTGTGCCATGGAGGGTGCCCAGCTCATCTTTAAAAACATCCGCGTACTTTCCTAGGATGTCTTCAATCACTCTCACGTGCTTGATTTCCCCCCAGTTCAGGCGAACTTTCCGCAGGATGTCACGACCAAGCAAACTTGGCCCCTCTCCCTTAACCACAAACAACCTTGCCGTAGCCTCCTGCCCTTGGTACACAATGTTAACTTCTATAGCTCCAAGAGTGGAATGCACTCACCCATATATGTCCTCAGTCTGACATTAGTCCCTTTGAGTGCAGGCTACCTCTGAGCGCCACAAGTTGAGGTAGGTAGCTTGACTTATCACTGAAGCAGAGGGGGCCCGTGTCCACCTCCATTTCCAGCTCCTTTCCATTTAACTGCAGTGTTGCCTTGATGGGCTCAGCCCGGGCGCGCTGAGGTCGATGAGGTTGAACATGTTAAAGGAAATCTGTTCCTCAGCCTCCTCACTCTCCAGGTGATGTGTGTTCATATTGTGCCTAGATTTCCCCAATCCTTTCTCTGTTTATTCTTAGCAGCTCTGCACTTCTTCGCAATGTGCCCCTTTTCTTACAGTTATGACATACAGTGTCTTTAAAGCCACAGTCATTGGCAAAATGTGCTCCCCCGCACCGGTAACATTCAACTGACATCACTGGCTTGCCTGTTTTCTCCTTGAAACGCGCGATGAACGGTGCGTGCTGCACACTCCGTCGGCCTGTTGGATGTCCTTAGTATTATTGGCCGCTGTTTCCATTGCTTGTGCAATCTCCAACGCCGTCTTGAACGTGAGATTAGCTTCTCCTAACAACCGGCGTTGCATGCCGTTGTCACTGATGCCACAGACTAACCTGTCGCGCAGCATGTCGTCCAGGGCTGCTCCAAACTCACAGTGCTACGATAACTGTCTCAGCTCCGCCACAAACGCAGCAACCGAAACCCCTGGCCTGCGGGCATGAGTATGAAAGCGAGCGCTGAACAATTACAGATGGCTTCGGGTTGTGGTGGTCTTGCACCATCTTCACCAGCTCCTTAAACCCAATACCTCCCGGGCTCCAGCGTAGCCAGGTTGCGTATCAGTTTATACGTCTGCGCCCCGCACACACTGAGGAGGATGGAGCGTTTCTTGTCCTCTTCTGTAATGTCATTCGCCAGGAAAAAGTGTTCCAGTCTCTCGACATATTCAATCCAATCACTGTCCGACTCGACATATTCACTAAGTGAACCCACAGTAGCCATGCGTAAACTACACGGAAACTTCTTCTTCGACCTAACTCGGTTTAAATCCTCGTCGCCAGTGTTATAACCTTGGACGGTTAATAATGCACGCAGACTTTGAACTGTTAACGGACTTTACTTAACGTTTTCAGCAGCTCACATACACAGGTAGCAACACACTGGGGAAACACATGTCAACGGGGCGGGGTCACCCTCTTAACCTCCCTGGGGGGAACCTGGGTTAAATAATAAAGGTTCCGGGGTGCAGTACCCTTAAACACTGCGACACAGTTTCAGTCTGTAACAGGGACACTGGCATTATTTTTTACAGTTGATGTTCTCAGCTTGTGTTGTTCTTTTCCTACTACATCTTCTTCTGTGTTTCCAGCTGAGTGGCTCGCCTCGGGTGCAGCAGGAGATGTTTGCCAACATTACCTTCACCAACCCCTTCAACTTCGCCCTGAAGGCCTGTAGGCTGTCCATGGAAGGAGCTGGAGTCATGAGCGAGAAGACACGTTTCTACGGGTACACACACACACACACACACACACACACACACACACACACACACACACACACACACACACAAAATGTGATATAGAAGTGAAGTCAAAACAGCTTGATCGTCCCCCCTGGGGACTGGCTGCAGTATAGGTCATAAGTCCTGACCCCTCTATGTTAGCGGATGGGACATGGGCCAAACAAAAAAATCAAAGTGCACGTCAAATACTTTTTTCTAGAGCTGCAAAGGTTAATCGATTAGTTGTCAACTATTAAATTAACCTGCAACTATTTTGATAATCGATTAATCGGTTTGAGCGAAAAAAAACTCCAGATTCCAGCTTCTTAAATGTGAATGTTTTCTAGTTTCATCACTCCTGAGTTGATGGAACATGGACCAAAATCAAAAAAATCAAAAATCAAAGTAAACGTCAAATAAAATTTTTCCCAAAGGTGGTTTCTGTCATTTTAGGTAGTTGTGATCACGCTAATGTTTGTTCCAAGTGTTCATTTTTCTGATCAGTTGGGTTTTTATAAGGGCTTTCAAAATGAACACAATAACGAGTTAGTGCGACTTCCTTTGAACGCCACTGATTTTTTGACGCAAGATTAACGCACTCTGTTGAATTTAATATCATAAGAGGTATCGTTAATCCTTCTTTTAAGGAAACATGAAGTTAAGTGGCTGTCCTGATAAGCTAAGTTAAACTAGTGCTAGCTTGTGTCAGGTAAAGTATTTGTTATTTAGGTGATTAGTACTATTTTAGTAAGATGCTGATGTGTGTTATTATAGCAGCAGCTCGGCGGCTCGAGTGGCCCGAGTGGCAAGTCAATCCCCATAGACCTCCATGGTAAAAACTCCAAACTTTTACAGCATAAATAAACATGTTGACAGACTTTGGTTTCTATTCAATTCCCCCCTTTGACACTTCATGACAACTGTATGAGGGGTAAGGTTTTAAATTACTCACCCATTTAAATTATACTAAGGCTTAAAGTTGTGTTACTATCGTCACTAAATAAGATATTTTGCTAAGAAAAGCTGCATTTTCCATTTAACCAAGTATCCTGCATCATAAATACATAGCATTTTTAGCAAGGCAAAATGCTTGAAAATCATTTGAAAATGTAGCAAGAAATTATGATTTTAATTGTGGATAGACCTCCTGCCTTGATAAAAATATGCTTTAGGAGGCACGGCTTGTCTGTCCCAAAATTATGGCCGCATCTACGTACTGCTCTAATGAACAGCAGCGGCAAGTGCGGTATGTATGTATGTATGTATGTATGTACAGTACAGGCCAAAAGTTTGCACACACCTTCTCATTCAATGCGTTTCCTTTATTTTCATGACTATTTACATTGTAGATTCTCACTGAAGGCATCAAAACTATGAATGAACACATATGGAATTATGTACTTAACAAAAAAGTGTGAAATAACTGAAAACATGTCTTATATTTTAGATTCCTCAAAGTAGCCACCCTTTGCTTTGATTACTGCTTTGCACACTCTTGGCATTCTCTTGATGAGCTTCAAGAGATAGTCACCTGAAATGGTTTTCCAACAGTCTTGAAGGAGTTCCCAGAGATGCTTAGCACTTGTTCACTCTGCGGTCCAGCTCACCCCAAACCATCTTGATTCGGTTCAGGTCCGGTGACTGTGGAGGCAAGGTCATCTGGCGCAGCACTCCATCACTCTCCTTCTTGGTCAAGTAGCCCTTACAAAGCCTGGAGGTGTGTTTGGGGTCATTGTCCTGTTGAAAAATAAATGATGGTCCAACTAAATGCAAACCGGATGGGATGGCATGTTGCTGCAGGATGCTGTGGTAGCCATACTGGTTGCAATATGCCTTCAGTTTTGAATAAATCCCCAACAGTGTCACCAGCAAAGCACCCCCACACCATCACACCTCCTCCTCCGTGCTTCACGGTGGGAACCAGGCGTGTAGAATCCATCCGTTCACCTTTTCTGCGTCGCACAAAGACACGGCGGTTGGAACCAAAGATCTCAAATTTGGACTCATCAGACCGAAGCACAGATTTCTACTGGTCTAATGACTATTCCTTGTGTTTCTTGGCCCAACCAAATCTCTTCTGCTTGTTGCCTCTCCTTAGCAGTGGTTTCCTAGCAGCTATTTGACCATGAAGGCCTGATTCGCGCAGTCTCCTCTTAACAGTTGTTCTAGAGATGTGTCTGCTGCTAGAACTATGTGTGGCATTCATCTGGTCTCTAATCTGAGCTGCTGTTAACTTGCAATTTCTGAGGCAGGTGACTCGGATGAACTTATCCTCAGCAGCAGAGGTGACTCTTGGTCTTCCTTTCCTGGGGCGGTCCTCATGTGAGCCAGTTTCGTTGTAGTGCTTGATGGTTTTTGCGACTGCACTTGGGGACACATTCAAAGTTTTCGCAATTTTCCGGACTGACTGACCTTCAGTAATGATGGCCACTCATTTCTCTTTACTTAGCTGATTGGTTCTTGCCATAATATGAATTCTAACAGTTGTCCAATAGGGCTGTCGGCTGTGTTTCAACCTGACTTCCGCACAACACAACTGAATGTCCCAACCCCATTAATAAGGGAAACAATTCCACTAATTAACCATGAGAAGGCACACCTGTGAAGTGAAAACCATTTCAGGTGACTACCTCATGAAGCTCATTGAGAGAACACCAAGGGTTTGCAGCCCTATCAAAAAAGCAAAGTGTGGCTACTTTGAAGAATCTAAAATATAAGACATGTTTTCAGTTATTTCACACTTTTTTGTTAAGTACATAATTCCATATGTGTTCATTCATAGTTTTGATGCCTTCAGTGACAATCTACAATGTAAATAGTGTAAATCTCCTGTATGAGATTTTTTCCAACATACTGTAAAATTAAAAATTTTAAAATTAAAAACTACTTGAGTTTAACAGAATTATTCTGTTTATGAAAAAACCTGTAACTGTGATAACCATACCATTTGTATTGTCCCCTATCCAGTATATTTTGCATTCACTTTTGTACAGTGGGAGGAAGTGGAGACACGTCGTCCAGCTTTATGTATACAGTCTATGGTGATGACATTTGCTGTTTGGCTCGTGTGTATTTATACCCGTACACCTGTGTGTGTTTCAGAGTCATTGAGCCTCAGGCTTCGATCTCATGGACGGAGTCGTTCAACCCTCGGCTGGAGGGAAATTGCTGCATTGTGGCGGTGATGGACTGCAGCAACCTCTGTGAGGTAACCTCCACACCTTCCTCTCTCTTATTACCAGCAGTGGAATGTAACTGCAATTACTCAAGTACTGTGTAACGTAACTGTGTTCATGTTCAGACACTGTCCGCGGCAGTTGGCCATATCCGAGCACATTCGGACTCACACAGTCAAATATACACTATGTACAAAAACATTTACATGTCTAATTAATAGGCAAAAGTGACTTTGATGAGAGACCACAGTAAGGAGGCTTGGGCGAGGCTCAGGTGGCACTACAACTTTACATTCAGCTTTTACTGAATCATTTGGAGTTGTTGAAGCATGCCATTTCATTGTGAAGAACAGAAGTACGGTCCTGGACATGTTGATATCATTAGTCATGTTTCCATCAACATATTTTAATGCACATTTTGAAGTATCACATTAGAAAATGTTGATGGAAACGGCAAAATTCAAAAAACTTCCTCAAATTTGCAAAACAAGTTTTTACGTATGCTTGAGGTGGTTTTCGCCTTTTTAGAAAAAGAGTTAACGCGCAAAATGGGAGATGGAAACAGCTTTGCCGAATAAGTTGTGACGGAGCGAACATGTAACTCACATGACTATAGTCCCGGTATCCATCGGATGGGGGAAGGATCGTAATATGGGTCCCATCCAGTGCACTTCGTACACTTGTGGCACGAGGTGCGTAGTGGAGTTGAGGTGTGCTATAGCCTGGGCCTTAGCCACGTCGGGTAAATTGATGAATTGGTAAAGTACCTGTACTTTGAGTATTTTCCATTTCATGCTACTTTGTACTTCTTTTCCACTACATCTCTGACTGAAATATACGTGCCCTGTTGTGTTGTTTTTTCAGGTGAGGGGAGTTGCTTGCGTCGACATCACGCCCTGAGATGATTGGTTCAACAGAGCTGTGTGACCCCCGCCCCTCTCCATTTCCACTACGCCTCCACCAATCACAGCAGCTTCAAACTGAGTGGGCGGAGCCGACAAACTACGCAAACAACGTCTTAAATTATTTAATTTCGTGTTTGATTTCAACGTACCCAAATCCCAGGGAATTCCCAGCTTTGATGCTAGTTTAGTGAGGAAGCTCGAGGGTTAAAAGTCATATAGAGGAATAATAATAGATCCTTTTTAATAGCTTTATTGGGCAAATTTGAGCAATTTAAGGATTTTGTTCTTGATAAAATGAGATTTAAGAACTAAAATATTATTATTATTATTAATCAAGGCTTTTTAATCAATAAACATCTCAGAGAGTCTCCTCTCAGTCTGAGATATAAAATCTGTTTAATCATCATTTTAATGTTTGGATGAAAACAAATTGTTGGTGATTGTACTGTAGTCTTTTTTTTCTTTCACTGCTGAACCTTTTCTACTAACAATAAAAGCTTTTTCAAAACCACGGAAGGTGTCACAGAACATTATTTCCACATCCGTCAAAATCATAGAGGACAAGACAAACTGCAGTTCAGTCTCAGTATTTTTAAAGAAATCGCTGCAATGCAGCTTCAACAAAAGGTTTAAATGTTACAGTTGTGGAGGAAGTCCTCGGCAATGGTGGAGCTAGAAAGTCTGGAGGCATGGGAGGACGGTACACAGGAATCCCCCACATGGTTTAGTGTTACCTTTGGTTGATCATAACTACTGATAAAAAAAGACACATTTGTAAATCTTTACATTTCGAACCCTAGAAAATAAACAGAAAATAGCCATTGACTTAAAACATGTTATTTTACTCAGTGATATGAGGTGTTATGCTACTGTACTGCAAGTCATACGGAAGAAGAATAAAAACATACCACGTGGTCCAGGGGGAACTGCAGGCCTACCCTCTTCATCCCGTGTCATCTCCCTCTGCCTCCTCCTGATCACTCCAGTCCTCTGTCCCTCTCTCAATCTGCAGCCTCCCCTTCCTTCTTTTTTCACTTCGACGGCTCTGACCCTCCTGACCTCTCCAGTTTACTGCCTTCTCCTTCTTTACTTCCCTCATTCTCTTCCTCATTTTGCAAGAAAACTGGCAATATCCCCACTTTTAGCTTTCCTTTTCACTTTAAGGCTTCAGCTAGTCTCTCCAACCGTACTGTGGCCCGTGCTCAGTCGCTCCACTCTTTGCCAGGATGCAGACCACCACAGCAGACTCGCTGTGTGTGAGCCAGACAACAAACAACAAAGTTAGGAGGGGTGGGGGGGGGCTGTAGATCCGCTCCTGGTAGGCAGACAGGCAGAGATTCTATGGCACAGGAAAAGAAGATTAGAAGCAAATCAGACGGAATACACAAAGAAATATACTGGAATGTACAATTCTAGCGACCAAGCTTCACTAGCATTCACACACTACTATTGGCAAGGCGTCCATGCTTGTATGTACAGGTCCTATCTCCTGACCAATCCCCTAACCTCCTAACCTTAACCACTCGAGGTGAAATGCCTAACCCCAACCAATCAAGCTGCTTCGTAGGGCAGGTCTTGGCGTGGCCATAGTGGGATTCGTAATTTTGCGTCCAGGCAAGGTGGCTGCCACAGCCTACAACCAATAAGGCTGCCACTTTAAAACTACAACAACCAGGTCACCAGCACCGAGAGCCAGCTGCCAGCAATCAGGTGATGGTGTGTTTAAAGAGGACAGAGCACAGACTTTAACAACTCTCATGTTGGTGGATTCTTTCTGTCAGCCCGTTTTTGAAGCCATAATAAATAGCCACCATAAATAAATAAATAATATAAATGCCCAAAAAATCATGGTGTTCAATAGGAAAATTTGTAATTAAATAAATAAATGATATGCAATCTCTCTCCAGTCCTCTATTTGCTCCTTTGCCCCCATCCCCTGGTTTCCATCAAATGCATTATATCTACTGACCTATCTACTTTCTGATCAGTCATCACCATTATTTAAATTATCAGTGCAGTGCCCATTAAAACGTGCCTGTTTGGAAAGGGCTACTCCATATCGATGTATTTCATTTGCGGGATAGTGCCGGTGCCGCCGGAGGTTCCGCCGGATGTCCCTCACCTTCTGCTGTCTTTGTGTTGGCGTTCTAAACTCTGGTCGATTCGAAACATCCTCCGAGCTAGAACCAACAATCAAATTTTGAGACTAGACTCCCCCTCTCCCCCTCCCACCCCCCTCGCATCATATAAGTCACCACACTAATCTGGAAACAAAACCTTGGCCTTTGGAATGCCAGGCCAGTTATGATTAGGCCAAATGTTGGTGCCATCTCACTAACATCTACAAACTGGGCAGCTAAAATGAACATACACTGGCTACTAACAAGCTGGGCAAGATACATTTGGTGTGGAGGTGGGGGGGTTTGTCGTGGTTGTGGAAGGCACGCCACAGTCGGCCGTCATCGCCACTAGTCCCCGGCCGTCGGCTTGCTGTGTCAGGGCCTTTATGTCCCCGGCTGTCTGGAGGTCTGCCCAGGCTGATATTGTAAAGGCAGCCTGTATAATAATACATTCCATTTATGGGTGCCTTTCTCGACACTAAAGAACACCTTACATGTACAAATAATAAGATAAAACAAATGCACAACAAAGAACGACCAGAAATACCAAGCACTAAACAACGACAGACAAATGCTATTTAATTACACAGAGTTCGCCAGTTTGATAGTTTGAGGTAGCTTTTTGGATGGGTTTTCAATATGGGGAGAAAGTCAGTGGATTGGCTTGGCTTGTGGGAGTGAGTTTACAGTGAATATAAAATAGCCTTATTTTTAACAAAAACAGTATTATTACAGGATATTACTACAGACATTCCTGCTCTTAAATCCTTGTTTTATTTAGTAATAATAGTAACAATGATTATGATAATCTTTATTTGTAGAGCACTTTTCAAAATCCACGCTACAAAGTGCTTCACAATAAAACAGAGCAGTCAGAAAAACATCAGGATTTAAAAAATATATATATATATAAAAACTAGTAGCCCATAACGCCCTGTACAATGTAGGTAAGAGTAGTAAAAACATTTTAAAGAAATAAAAGACAAATGAGGTCCAAGCTCAAATAAAGTCAGGAAAGGCTCTCCGATAAAAGTATGTTTTAAAAAGGGACTTAAAGGCCCTGGACACCCACACAGGTGTTTATAGTTAATGTGGCTGATTGGACCTCTTCCCAGGACTGTGTGGTTAGACTGAGTGACTGACATCTTCCTGAGTCCACTGTTAGTGTTCTTGCACCTGTTAGGGCGGGACAAATGACACCTTTGTCATCCTTATAGGCTGAAAGAATTTGTGACCTAATAAGTTCCCATCAAAGCTGCAGCCCACCTTCAACCTGAAAAGAGTCTAATCAGCCTGAATAACTGAAAGCACCTGTGTGGGTGTCCAGAGGCTTTAAAGGAGACCGCTGACTCAGCTGACCTGATATCCTCGGGCAGATTGTTCCAGGGACTGCTAGCGCTTTGTCCCCTGTAGTTTTTCGGCACAAAAAGTCTAAAAAAGCAATATTAACAGCCAACAGTAGGGGGCGCTAATACGATCACTTACTGTATATGCTAAGTGTAAAAGATACTGAGGAAGAAGAGTAGGCCTACTGGTCTGGCTATCACCAATCCACAGCCTGGTCGTGAGGGGCAGACAGTAGAGTTCATTTCACATCAGCAAGAGGTACTGTAAGTGCCAGGAGCACTTTATAATAATAATAAACATTTAGTGCTGTTGAACTTAAAGTGTTTAATCATTTCTGTTAATTTCCAACATTAAACGCGTTAGAAATAAATTGCGGGTTGACCGTGATTTCACTTGGTTGTATATGAGAGGTTGTAGTGAGCTCACTTTTGCTGCCAGGATGAAGACTATGGTATTGAATTAAACTGGAAAACATCAGGCATGCATTGGTACCACTCTAATCGTGCTAACAAACAGGGAAGGGGGCTAAATAATTCACCAAATGTAACCAAAAGCTTAACCAAAAAAATCCTAGCTTGCACTTTCTGTCTGTCTTCCATCAGAGTGCAGTTTTTCCTTGTCTTTCATATTTGCGTTTACTATTGTGGAACTGGCAAAGACCTGATGGTTGGTTGTGAAAGCTTCACAGACAACATTGATATAGGGCCCAGTTATTTTCAGCATTTCACAGCCTTAATCAAAAGTGTAATATGACATTGATAAAATATTAAATAGGTTATTCAATGCTAATTCTTTAACACAAAGCAACACATATTATATCAAGAATAGCTAAGAACCTGTCTTTAAAAGCATTTGTTTATTCAGGTTGAAGATAGTTACAGCACAAAAGATGACCGGGAGAGTGCAGGGAAGTGCCAGGATGTCCCAGGATGCTCTAGATCACAATATTTCACACGGCCCAAGTCAGATAGTCACAGCCTGGAACAATGTTTTGCTTACCACCCTCCGCAAAAGCCCAAACACCTGTCTCTACGGAGAGTGTTTAGTTGTAAAGATGGTACCAACCGCAAATGGCTAATAAACACAACCCCAATTCTCATCACTGGTTTTGAGATGTTACTTGCTGTGAATACCTCGTCTGATAGGCTACAGTATTGTGGCATAGTATCGGGACATCCTGGCTAGTGTCCGTTGCGCACGGCTATGGGCGTAGGGCTGGATGATGGGCCTATTTGGGAGAAAGTCCAGGGCTGTTTTTTAGCCCCAGTCCGTCCCTGTCCTCGGTCCAGGGCTGACCCAGAAGTTGTTTCCGGCCCCCTCCTTTTGTGAAGGCGGTGTCAAAGCTCTCATTCCTGCCCCGAGGAGCGAGCACGGAGCATCGAGGAAGGCTCACCAAGGAGTGAGGATACACGAGAGCAGCCTTCATCCCAGAAGCCGTGCGGCTGAAAGCCGTCGCTAACTCAGCCCATACAGCTGACGAGGAAAGGACGTCTCATCCCTCTAAAACACAATGGGACGACCTGAGAGGCAGGGAAGTGAGACGCAGCTTCTGCGTGGCTGTGCTGGTGTCTGGGTGTTTGATTGCAGGAGTGGAGCCAGCTGTGGCGGCAGTCAGGAGTCCAGCTGCACGTCGCCAGCAATCAGCCTCTGATTATCACAGCTGGTTTCTCCTGCAGCTCAGCGTCACGTCGGAGACAAAAACTTTGCCGTCAGTCTCGTTCGTGCATTACTGTTCTGAGAGAGGAATATCCAGACTTCTCATTGCTCTTGGGGACTGTAATAGTGCAAACCTCAGCACAATCTCAGTTATAGTACATATTAAACAGCTCGTACAAGATGAAAAAGAATTGAATTTTTTTTAATATTACAGAAGCTCTAAAGGAGGTGCTGTGGCTTAGTTGGTTAAAGTGCCTGTCTAGTAAACAGGAGATCCTGGGTTCAAATCCCAGCAGCACCTTGTTGTTGGGACTTTTTACCAGCCGGTTTTTGCCTCATAAAAAGGTGAAAAACAGGACTTGCTGTGTCTCTATGATCCTGTCCTGTCCTATTCATGTTAGCATACTCTTGGAAATTGCGGCGTCAACAGGTGCTGTTGTAGGGGGGCCCGCCTTGATAATCCTGCATAGGGGCCCGGTGTTGGTTCGTTACGCCGTATATATAAACACATTTCTACTACATAAGTGACCCAATTTAAAGATATATTCATCTTTCCAACGGTGAAATATCCCTTTAATAATGAACATTTGCATAAAACTTAGGGTGACCAGATTAAGTGCTTGTGCACGCACACGCTTTTTAACGTCATCATCTAATATTAAGTGTTTTTTTTCTGTAAAATTAAGAAATTTGTAGCAACAGCCTTTTTCAGTTTAGTGTGAGATTTATGTTGAGATTATTTCTAAAAAAGATTATTATTTATTCCAATAACACCAAAAGAATTAAATGATTAAATTTAATTTTTGGGTATTAAACACTTCATTTCCTGCATTCTGATGAATTTGTATGCCCCTATTTCTACCTTTTTCTGAATCAATGTATGCTGCAAATATCTTTATGTAAAGAGAAACACAGATTACAATCCAAATATAAAAACATAATGGAATATATTGAAGTAATGCTCTCAGGCATTCTGTATTGCGCATATGACAATTATTCACCTCAATGATACATTAATTAATTTTAATTCATTAATAAACCCTTGAACTGTAATATTTCAGATGTTTGAGCAAGATTTCTGCTCATGTCCAAAACTTTGTGCACATTCAAAATACATCTGTGTTCTCTGAGATTTGGAGGAGTCGTGATATTTTGAGAAAAATAAAGTTATAATAGGCTATTACAAGTATAAAGTCACTATTATTTTCAGAAACAAATCTACCGGCACCATAGTCTGCTGTGCATTAGGTGATTGCTCTGCTGATACGGTAGATCTCAGACCTTCTGACAGACACAGAGCCCCGTTTGGGTCTCTGGTCTCTGAATGAGACAAATAGTTTAGCTAGGGAAGTGGCTATAAGCTGCTATACATCGGAGGTGGAAACCCGAAACTACTGCTGCAGAAATACACGGAGCACAAACGCAACACATCTGCCACAGCATGTCCACAGCTGAGCGCGTCCATAAACCTGAAGCTGCCCAGGATTTTACAGCGAGAGTGGACAGTTTGCGACGCACAGGTCTGCTTCAGAGCTTCGTGTGTCTGAGTCTGAACCGTAGACCGGATACGTCACGTCACGGGAACTTCTAACTAAATCATTAGCATTGCGCTCCTCAACTTTGTGTTGATGGCATCAATGTATTCGACTGATTTGGCTAAAATTAAACCTTTCACAGGGCTTTCCTCACATAGAGACAGTTGCTAGTCAATGTTGCAAGGTGACGGCAACAAATACAGCATGGTCGGACCCCGCACGTAGCTGTTCTATTCACCTCGGAAAAATAAACTGGACAAATTCGGGCTACGCTCAAAACGTTCGGGGCTGAAGCCCCAGCTAAATCAGCAGACACCGCTCCTGGTGTAAACCGGGACATTTTAGCATCCCGACAGGCTTTTGGCGGGACTCGGGACAAGCAATTCAAAATCGGGACCGTCCTGGTCAAACCGGGACGTCTGGACACCCTAATAAAACTGTAAGTCGTATTGGTATTCCTAAAGATAACGTGACTTACCTTGCCACCTGCTACTGAAGTAGTAGAGCACAGCATAAGGCCTGAAACCTGATTCGATTTTCATTGTCAACTTAGATTGCAATGGACCTCTTTCACAGCAGACATTTTTACTTGTCAGAGTAGGAAAAGCCCAGCTGAAATGAATAACCTTAACGATGGCTC
This sequence comes from Perca fluviatilis, assembly GCF_010015445.1. Taxonomy (NCBI): domain Eukaryota; kingdom Metazoa; phylum Chordata; class Actinopteri; order Perciformes; family Percidae; genus Perca; species Perca fluviatilis. The sequence goes on along the minus strand of NC_053135.1, from coordinate 16,454,513 downwards.
AATTCCATCAGGTGTCCCAGTAAGATATTTCAGTGAGTCAGCATGCACAATACCAGGACCTCTCCTAAGTGGAACGCAGCCATCAGTAATGGTTTTGAATACACCTGTGCTTTTCCTACTATGACATGTCTGCTGTGAAAAGGTCTATGGGGACGCCTCTCTGACACAACCATCAAGACCCATTGGGAAGACCCTGCCTTACTGCATCATGGTTATGCAAAGCCGCCCACCAACACCAAAGAAGTCCGCCATGAAGCAACACAGTGCAGTGTGGCACATAATATTCTTCTAAATGATTCAGACTCATTACTGTACAGTACACTGGCATTATACTTCAAACATTTAATACTCTTGTTCCAGTGCTTCAACAGTTTGCTGGGTCGTTTAAAATGTCTGTAAGAGACCAAGTACTTCTAACATTAATGAAATTAAGACTGAACCTCATGATTTGTGATCTGAGCAGACGGTTCTTCATATCATAGAGCTTGTCCAGTAAGATTTACTATATCTTACTGGATTGACAAATTGGAGGAAGTTACAAGAAACCTCATCCCTTGGCCTCCTAAGGAAACAATTCGGGCAACTATGCCATTAGCTTTTAAAACTAATTACCCCAAGACAACCTGCATTTTGGATTATAGCGAGAGCCTGTTACAAAAACCCCAAAACCTAGATTCAAGAGGAGAGTCCTATAGCCATTATTAACTCCCATAATACAGTTACGTACCTTGTAAGTATTGCTCCATGTGGATTAATAATGTTTGTCTCTGCAGCTTATGGTGGACGCTGTAGTGACAAGTTTATTATAGGGCTGTCAAACGATTAAATCGCTGAATTTCTATAGTTAATCGCATGTTTTATCACATGATTAAAATTCTATTATTTTTGCATTTCAGAACTGTTTTTAAGTACATATTAACAATGGAAAGCAATTATTACCAGTGTATCTTGGCTGGGAATCAAATGAATGCAAGGAAAGTTACTTCATGAACTTGACTTTAGGATTTGTATTGGTTTATTATTTATTTACTGTAAACAAAGGAAAAATGTGTGAATCTGTCATTATTGCACAATTCCCCCAAGTACCTAACTAAAAAAGTAAAAATCCCTATCCTTACCAGAGTCAATATAGTGTGCAGTAACTTCTAAATTATTTAGATTACTCACTGACGTCCAGTGATCACCGGTTAATGAGACAGCGTTTGCACTTTGCAGCAGTTCCAGTTGGGCTGATTTCTCCGTGTCGTACAGGCTGTTTACGCGTGAAACTACCGCCCCCCTCGACGGCAATGTAAAAGACAGGTAATAAATTAATAAATGCCGGCATGCGATTAAAAACTAATTAACGCGTTATGCTCGGCCCTCAATTGCATCGCGATTAATGGGTTAATGCTGACTGCCCTAGTTTATTACTATGGACTGGGATTCTGGAGTACTTACAACCGGGTGATGTGTCTCGGCAGACCGTGGATTCACAATTAGAGACATAGTCTTTGAAAGGAAAGTTAACCTAGTCATAAGTAGTCATTGCAAATGTTAGAATACACGTGGAAGGGACCATCAGGCGCCTAAAGGTGTTTTAAAATCTTATCACAAGTAGTGCCTATCTACCTGGTCCCAAAAGGAGACAAAATTTTACGTATAGGTTCTGCCCTTGTGAATTTGAGGGGTGATCTCATTCGTGATATCGAGCAGTACGTCAGTTCATGCGTGTTTAAAACCAAGCAGGGGGAGAGTTCAGGGGGAAGCAATGGGAAATGTGAACTTCAGTGCAGCTTCAAGTAAACTCAAGAATTGTAATGCAGAAGTAATATAAACACATTTAATATTTGTAATTGTTGAAATGTCCATGTCCGACATTGTCAGTAGATGTTAGATTTTGTTACCAACATGAAAACATGGACATGGAAATGGACTACCACAAGCGGTCACACGTGTGTATGTTGTTGTTTTTTTTCGCTTGGCAAGCCGACCGGATGTGACATGGGGGCGTGGCAGCATCGACGATTCCATTTTTTTTTATTTGAAATTCGAGATTGTGACTTAATGGACACCCTTATTAAAAGGGGCCTTTCTCATTTTCCAAATTTGTACCTCGTCGACGCCTTGATCCTCCGGCTTGTGACCCGAAAATCATTCTCGGCACGCCATGTTGAAGGACGTCCCAATTCCTGAAATGCACATCGAGGAGTGAGGAGGCTCCTTGGAGGAGTTAAAATAGAGTATCCTCTGCAGAAGTCTTTTTAACCGTGCCATGTAAACAAAGAGGTATGACAAAGAGAGCGAGAGAGAAAATGGGAGAGAGCGAGATAATAGAGTAACATCTATTAGCATGGGTGTAAATCTCATCTAACAGATGGGGGAATAAACATCAGCAATTTTTAAAGGGGACACAAATAACACAGCCACAATTACACTTGTAGAGGATATGTGTAGGCCTACATAGAGGAAAGCCTTAATACTATCATTAGTGTAGCATGGAGACTGTACCATTACCCTTCTTTTCAGCGTTTCTCTTGATTCAATGAAAAAGCTGACTAAATTGACCAAAATATTCTTCTATAAAACCATTTATTTACGTTTAAGTTGTTTACAATCAAGCCACAAAAACATACCTTAAAACATGACTTTTGAAAAAGTGTCCACATAAAAAAAGAAATACAATGCTTTTGTACACTTGTTAAACTAGGTGATCATAATGTAAATTAGTGAGCCACTGGTAAAGCTCATCTGCTAACCCTGACAGCCACACCCCTCCAACAATATGAACTAAGCTCAACACACTTCCCTGAGACTCTCCACCTGACTGTCCCTGGTCTCCCTGTTCCTCAGTTCTTTCTGTCTCCTTTGCCTGTGACATAGTGACCTTAGTATTTCCATATGCACCCATTCTTACGTCTGTTTTTCTTTTCCCTGTCATTTTATCTGGGCAATAACAACACAAATGTTTAACGCCAGATGTCTAAATATGAGTAAGGTTCATAGGTTCACCACGCGGTCATATTATCAGTATAAAATGATCTTGCGTCCTCCACATAAATATTCGGTTTCGTTTGGGACAGAGGATATATAGTATCTCACAAAAGTGAGGACACCACTCACATTTTAGTAAATATTACATCATATCTTTTAATGGGACAACACTGAAAAAATTACACTTTGCTACAATGTAAAGTATTAAGTGTACAGCTTGTATAACAGTGTAAATGTGCTGTCCCCTCAAAATAACATAACTCAACACACAGCCATTAATGTCTAAACCGCTGGCAACAAAAGTGAGCCAGTTATTTAATGGAATGTACCCCATGCCCATCTCTAGGTATGGTGAAGGGTATGTGATTATGTGGGGCTATTTTAATTCCAAAAGGCCAAGGCAACTTTATCAGGATGCATAGTATCCTGGATCCATGAAATAACTGGCCTTTAAAAATAAACATCTTCTTGCCTCTATGGAATTTAACATAGGGGCGTACTGACTTTTGTTGCCAGCGGTTTAGACATTAACGGCTGTGTGTTGAGTTATTTTGAGGGGACAGCACATTTACTTAATACTTTACATTGTAGCAAAGTGTAATTTCTTCAATGTCGTCCCATTAAAAGATATGACATTTACTAAAATGTGAGGGGTGTACTCACTTTTGTGAGCTACTGTATATTTACCTGCAGCAAACCCACTGGTCGGCCACTTATCATATTGAGCAAAACGCAACTGTAGATCTTCAATATTAACCCTAATATCAGTTCACACACAACGTTTTGAGAAAAGAAAAACATCATCCGATGTTTAATGTGAATAAAATGGCCTTGAACCGCCTACTTACATTCCACAACTAACGTTACTGTAGCGTTACCGTTATATGTTCCATTTCATTCTCTCCCGGTGTCGTCCACCCAAGCAGGCAGTGGACCAAACCACTGTGAGGCAAGGGGGGGGCGGGGGACTCAAAATGTTTCTAAATTTAAAAAGCATTTTTGGGGGGTTTGTATTGTTTTACTACTTACACAGAAATTTTAAGTATACATCATCATGTTATTTACAATACACAGCATGGTTTTTAGTGATATTTCTAGTGTGGGGGGGGGGGATTTACGCCTATGATCCGCAGGCCTGTAGTTAGTATAACGTTACGGATTGGGCCGGTCAAATCATACAAATTAACATTGATTAATAGCGTGTGGGTGAAATAACGCACAATTGACAAGGAACATATTATTAAAGTTCTCTAAAATGTGAACATAGCGGATCTGCTGTCGGACATAAAAACTCGGTTTGAAAGTGCGTCTGAGAGACGCTCGAGAAACATCAGCGACTTCATTGGGCCTATTTCAGAAGTAAATGGTCTAGTTCCGTTTGTCGCTGTCAAGTTTACAACTTGGTTTTTGCTGCTTAAAACGTCCGGTATCAGCTGCAGTGACATTTCTGCATGCGCGGAAATGTTTACAAGCAGCCTCTCGAATTAAAAGAGAGGTAAATCATTATAGGAAACACTCATAGGCTACATCAACACAATACATTATTTAAAAAAGCAACGCAGCCTACAGTGATGAAGGGACAGTGAAATGGCCATGCGGGTCTCTAAATCGGAGAAAATAATTCATTTAGGTGGGTGGGAGGTGGATGATTTTAAGTTTACAGGCGGCTTCGTATTAATAATAATAATAAAGTCTGTTTGTGTGTGTCTAAGTGTGTATAAAATAGGCCTACTGTAGCCTTTACATTTGTATAGTTCTTTTCATACAAACATTTGACTAACTGAAACAACTTGACTGCTAAACAAACATTACAACAATATAGGTCTGGATGGCATTCAAAGCAAATCAATACATGAACATTAACAGAACTTAAACACTTAACAGCTTTGCTTAGCTGCTGTTGACATGCTAATGCTGGCCCGAGTTGGTTACATTATCAGAGGAAGAACTCCTTGGTTTTGTGAGAAAGCCAGACTGGGAGAACTGTGGTTCTGAGGTCAAATGATTCAGTCTCCATTGTGCTGTATTCCAATCCTGCCGGCCGGATAAAGCCGGTAGCTTCAGTTATTGTAGTTAACTTGGTGATAACTTCTTCTGTTCTTTTGTTTCAGGTTAGCTGGTAGCCTTTGTATGTTTAGGTGATGCTAACTTGTTTACTCTAAGCAGGCACTCACATCAACTGCTAGAGTTTCTGTGTTGGGCTACTTTCAGTAGGCCACGCGTTAGCGGAGAGCTGACCTGGACCCCTGCTGAGAGATGCAGTAGAGACTTAAGGGAGACTGAGTTGGGGGGCAGTTCCTTGTGATTTAAGAATAGCTGCCATTTAGAAGAGAGCTGGGGTTGCATGGACTGGCTCTTTCATTTCCCAAGAAGTCCAGTTCATGGGATACCAACAGACACATTAACTTCACAATCCAATACATTTTTTAACACCTATCAAAATCATATTCAAGACATTTTAAAGCCTAAAATTCTAATTATTATATTTTAAACTTTTTAAGGACCCAGAGTATACACATTACATTTTCAGTGTTTAAACCTGACTGAGGTTCTCCGCTCTCCTTATGGACTACAGCTCCACTTCACACAGCTAAATGGTCTCTCCCCTCTGTGTGGGTTCTCATGTGTCTATGTAAAGTTCTACTCACTGTAAAAGCTTTCTTACAGACCGAGCAGCTAAACGGTTTCTCTCCAGTGTGGATTCTCATGTGTTGCTGTAAATGGCCACTCATTGTGAACGTTTTCTTGCAGAATGGGCAGCTAAATGGTTTCTCTCCAGTGTGGGTTCTCATGTGTGCCTTTAAATGTCCTCTCTCTGTGAAAGCTTTCTCACAGACTGAGCAGCTAAAAGGTTTCTCTCCAGTGTGGATTCTCATGTGTGCGTGTAAATTTTCCCTCATTGTAAAAGCTTTCCTACAGACGGAGCAGCTAAATGGTCTATTTCCTGTGTGGGTTCTCATGTGTCTTTGTAAATGTGCACGATCTGTAAAGGCGTTCTTACAGACTGAGCAGCTAAACGGTTTCTCTCCTGTGTGGATCCTCATGTGTTTCTGTAAATGTCCACTCTGTATAAAAGCTTTATTACAGACTGAGCAGCTAAATGGTCTCTCTCCAGTGTGGATTCTCATGTGTGCCTGTAAATTTTCACTCATTGTAAAAGCTTTCTTACAGACCGAGCAGCTAAATGGTCTCTTTCCTGTGTGGGTTCTCGTGTGTCTTTGTAAATGTGCACTGTCTGTAAAAGCTTTCTTACAGACTGAGCAGCTAAATGGTTTCTCACCAGTACCACATCTTGAATCACAGACAGAGACTTCCTCATTATTCAGAGAGTCTAAACCTGACTGAGGTTCTCTGGTCTTCTTCCAATCAGCACTGTCATCAGTCTCAGGTTCAGAAGAGTCTCCATTCTTGTCATCATCATCGGGTTGTGAACGCGAACGGTCGATGGCCGGTTCTGGTCCTCCACAGTCCTCTCCATCAGCTTCCGTTTTCATCTCTACAGTTTGTCTTTGATTAAGCTGTGATAACTGAGGTTCCTCTTTATCATATTCACTCTTCACACGGACCGGAGAGAAAGGGAACTTGGTGATATCAGCCTCCTCCAGCCCTTGAAGCGGTTCTCGGTCCTGACTGATCGAGAGTTCCTCCTGTTCCTCTTTAATGTGTGGGGGCTCTGGCTCTTCCTGGTCCAGACTGGAGCTCCACTCCTGCTGATGTTCTTCACCAACAATCACTTTCTGGACATCGAAAGGTAAAGCTGAAACACAAACAACCATTAATGTGAATCTTAACAGTAATTTGCTACTTAGCCAGTTTCATTCATTCTTCCGGACACAAGTTCATGATGACATCATCCGTTTTACCACGGGTCCCTAACGTCTACCATACACTACTGAGCACAACTCCCCTTGCTGCTGACTTTTTAGCCAAGAGCTTGTACACTTCCATTCTGAAAACTCAAGCCTCATCTCTGCTCTCCTACCCGCTGTAAAAGCTGTGCCCACATGTCAGATAAACATGCCAAGCTAGAAGGTAGGACAACTTGGGCTGCACAAGATCAGAGCAGATGAGGCCCTGCTTGACTTCATGTTAGCTACGGCAAATGCTGTGACAAACGCCTCTTCCTCCATTCCTGCCCTGGTCCGCGCCAGATGGTTTGCTAACACAGAGCTGTCAGAGAGGCAATCAATGGAAACTGGGGGCAGGCAGGCAGGAAGCAATTGTCTCCCACGGCCAGAAATGTTAGTTTGAATTAACAGTCTTCAGCGTCACACACACACCTAAACCCCAGCTGTAGCAGTGTAGCGGTAGCTTCTCCCCAGACACTGATAGGTGTGGTAAACTGGAGGAAGTTTAAAAGTTTAATTAACTCTATTAGCCGATTCTTGATATGGACTTCAGTCAGAACGCATTTGACAGGACTGCAGTATTAGTTCACTGCACTTTATTATGTTATGTTGAAGGCACAGCAATGCACATATTTACTTTAGACTTAATCTGTGAACCTGTGGTTCTGACCAAACAATGAAAGCACATAGATGATGATCCACAAATAACAATTTGTATTATACATACTGAAAAATGAACAAATTAACTAAATTACTCAAGTTTACCTTAATATCAAACTAAAGTGCACAACACGCCTTAATATAATGTCCATAAATGTACATTTAAAAAGGCCAAAACATCAATAATTATACTTATTATATTGACACAATATGCAGCCAGTAAAAGCAGTGAGAAAGCACCACTGAGTATTATACATAAAAGTATAATTTCCATAGCATACATAGCCTTATTACTTGGTAACCAGTGCTATATAGTGGCGAAAAGCAAAATTAAATAGACATGGTCGAAGAGCACCGCCCATCATCAATTAAACGATTATCCCGGTCAAATAATGCACTCTGCATTTTATGCATGAGTTAGCAAGAGTAAAATGAGGGTGCAAAATACATACACGTTTTTATTCCCAACTTGTACATACATTTGTACATTCTTGATGGGCAGGGCTCCAGACTTCGACCAATTTTTGAGAGACTGTGCGAGTAAACTTTAAAACTACTCGCACTACTCGAGTCTGCCAGGATTGGCCAATGTGTTTGAGAGAGGGGGGAGGGTCCGTGAGTGATTAGTTACTGCGTGGGTAGGTAACGCCATCTACACTTGTGTCTCGCTGTCGTAGCGTCACACTCGTTCGCAGATGCTGTTGCACAGCACTGTTGTTACCACGTTTCCGTGAAAATCATGATGTTGCAGTCTATAATACATTTACGAGTGGTGATCTGCAGCTGAGGACAATCCATTTTGTTTGCTAAAGACCATACACTGGTGAGGAAAATGCTGTGAAGGAATTGCCGATAAGGAGCTAGCCTTAGCCTAAACGTTAGCCCTCCTCTCTTTGTTCACGGTCTTAACCCCGCTTGCCTGCACTTCCGGTCGGCGGAGCTGTGTTGACGGACCTCGGCAGTGCTGTAGTATTCGGTCTCGTCACAAAACCGACCGCGACATTTGCCACACGCTGCGATCCCACTCCCTCACTTGGGCAAGAGAGGTAACGTTAAAAGGGATACTTCACCGATTTAGCATTAAGCTTTGTATCAGTAGAAACATGGTAGTATTTTCGAATGGCCGTGCTTCCCTCTCTCATGTCCCCCTGAGACGAGAGATCTCTGTATTGTGGGTCTGGGAAAAAAAAAAATCTTCCGAAGATTTTTGCGTCATCGAAGATTTTTTTGCCCAGAGGCAATGGACTACAGTCAGTAGTAGGAGCTACTTCCGCATGTTTTCAACCCGCCCATAGGGGGTTGGACTGTCGTCTTCACCCGAAGATTGCCGAAGCAAAATGAGGGTCAGCCATCTTGAAGCTTCGCTAAACAGGCTCTCGTCTGTTCAGCAGCAAACCTTTACAACAATTATGTGCACTCAAACTACCGCACATGTGTACCACCGGGATACATTGGTTCAGATCGGAGAATATGCAAGACACTTTATTACAGACTGAATACTTGACACGCTGCGCGAGCTTCACCTGATACGGAGACCAGCACCTCAGCCTGCAGTCTCGCTCTATAGCCGGTAAAGGGACATCCTCAGCGGTGAAAAGCGGAACGAGGGCTGGACCTATGAGCTAGCTAGGTGGAAAGCTAACGCTAGCCGGGCACCTGTTCAATCAATCCGGCTTGCAAGTGTCCGCTCATTAGACAACAAACTGGACAACAAACTGGACTACATCCAACTTCAACGAAACTCCCAACGCGAGTTCAGAGACTGCTGTGTTTTTGTTGTTGTGGAAACATGGCCGAGCAACAGTGTACCGGACTATCCAGCTACCAGGCCTGCTGCTCTGTCGCCGGGTAAGACTAGCTAGTGGAGGTGGGCTGTGATAACATGGACTGGTGCAGAAATGGGGTGCTTGTATCCAACTAACTGCTAACCACTGGTGGAGTTTGTGACTGTTAAATGGCGACCATTGTACATTCCATGCAAATTCACGGCTGTGTTTATACTCAGTGTTTACAGCCCACCAAGCGCTAATGCTAGTATGCGTTAGCTGAACTTTACGGAGCCTATAACGTGTGTGCACTAAATGTAACCCGTTTCGTAGGTCGTTTTTTATATGATGTCGTTTTTATATATTTTAAATGTGTAACACCACTTGAGCCACGGTGAAACGTTGTTTCGTGTCTATGGTTGAAATGCTGTCTCACTGTATGTCTGTCTGTAAACGGTAGGCGTGGCTTGGGAGTGGACTCTAAAGCAGTGAAGCAAGTGCATTCTGGGATTTGGTGTCTTTCATCCACATGAGCCAAACACACATTTTCTGGCTTTTCTCAGCCTAGAAGCCACCAATTTCTAAAAATGTAAGGATATATTCATCTTTCCAACTGTGAAATATCCCTATTTGCTAAGTATATAAATCTTATCTCGTAAAAACAAATAGTGCTTATGTGAGTGTCTTGAGCTCATTAGTCTCTGGCTCCCGCATCACTCAATATTTTCCACACTGGCTGTTAATAGTTAGATACCCCCTATCCACGGAAGTCTAAAAACAAATATTGCCATTTCAGTGTAAACTAAATTTTTTTTTTAAATGAAATAAAAACACAGGACAACTAGGTGACATTCACAGGTGTACAGACTAGAGCCCGACAGATATCGGCGGGCCATATTAATCGGCCGATATTAGGCATTTTTCAAACTATCGGTATCGGCATTTATAATGGCCGATAAATTAATAAAAACAGACAAAACACCGTCCAACCATGTTATGAGTGTTGGCGTTGTATAGTTTGTCCACCAGAGGGCACTCTACAACGTCCCTGTTGGCAACACATGTGTTTAACCCTTTAAGTTTCATATCTTAAGTTTGTATTTTTATACATTTTATTTATCAGAACTTTAATATATTTTGATGTTCCTCTGTTATGTTGGATAATAAAACAAACAAGTTTATTTTTAAACTGAATTATCATATTATTTTAGTGAGGACTCAAATAACTAATGTTAGGGAAATCGGTTTATGTTTTGTTATGCGTTTCTTGATAAAAAAAACAAAAAATAGTATATCAGCCGACATATTGGAATATCGGATTTATTTTAAATTATTAAATATTTGTATTGATATCGGCCTTAAAAATCCTTCATCAGTCGGCTCTAGTACAGACTTGAGCAGGTGAGATAAAACATGCACTGTACAGGAGCCCCGCCCAAAGGAAGCAGAGATTGAGGGTATGACAAAAATATAAAAAAAAAAAAAAAAAACAGATTAGGAGACTACCAAAATAATCATTAGTTGCAGCCCTATGTGATACCAACTCCTGCCAATAGTTTCACAATGATGGACTAATTGATTGTTTCTATAAATATTAATGCAAGACTGCAGACTAATGGCAACAACTGTGGTTGGTTTTTGACTTACTGTAATACATACTGCTAGCTATTATTTCACCCCTTTGTTAGTACATTAAAGTCATAGCTTTGCACGGACAGCTGCATTGATTATGTTCAACAGAGCAAGCAACTGAGTTCACTTGTTTAGCGTCTTACAAATGCTACAAGCCTGTAACAGTTTGGTTGAAACTTGTACTTCTGAAAGTTAAGTTACCCAGCTTAAAAAGGCAATGTTTATGTATCATTATTTTAATGTTTAAATGTTTTATTTAAAAAAAAGAATGTAATATGGCACTTAAATGCACAAAATTGTTTTTTTTGACAGATATGTGCAATTTAAGCAATAAAAAAAGCTTATTTTTCTGAAAAAGTAAACTTTGTACTGTATATTTACTATTGCTCTTCAATAAAGCAAAAGTATGTCTTATAATAAGAATAATCTATAGAATCCTTGATTAGCTGCAGCCCTACCATACCTTATTTTTTCCTACCAATATACTTGCTAGTGCGGATGATAAAGGGAACTGTTGGACATGGTGGGTAGTAGGCATGGGCCAGTTACCAGTTTTGAGGCATACCACGTTATACCGTTCCTGCGGTATGAGCTGTTTTTTACGAGTCGTCGCGGACAAAAAGTGCCGGTCAGGAATCCCTCTTCCTGCCAATGTGCAGCGTAGCGTATCACGGCCCCTCCCCCTGCTGTTGTTGGTGTGAGTGCGATTGCAATACCGCAATACCGTGGTATTTTTGCTGAAGGTTATCATACCGTCAGAATCTCAAACCGGCCCATGCCTAGTGGGTGGGGCTCTGGACACCATGCCAATTGCATAAAAGGGAAAGGATGGAGGTAAAAGATGCCTCAATCACACAACCTAATTCTGTTTAAACACCTGGAAAGTCCTGGTACCCATGCCAGACTTTGATTTAGGGATTTTTAAATCAGCTTTTAATGCTATCCATTCACATATTTTAGCTTGTTAAAATTGTACATTTTGTCGGCTGGATTTTAGATTTTTTAACATGTAGAGCTCAGAGGGTTAGGGTGAATGGCTCTCCTTTTCCGCTGGCTCTCCTCAGGGCTGTGCCCAGAAATAAAAATCTAAATTAGCAACCCTAGTTTCAGTAAGTTTCAATAAGAAAAACAGTTACAAAGTTGTTTAGCTCGACAAGATGAGAAAAGTTGCATCGGATGCTAGTAGGGATGTCACAAGAACCTTTACTTCAGTACCAAGTCGATACCAAAATTCTCTAAACCAGATGGTGCTCATTTTTCTACAGTAGGATTATCCCCGTGCACACCGACGCAGTAAGCCTCCGACTTTACAGAACATATACAGCAACTGCCTTCACATTTCACACAAAACTCCCAAACCCCAAATACGGGAAGTCTGTTTCTCTCTGCCGTTGTCTGTTACAGTCTAACATTCTCTCAGATTGCTGAAATTAGCCAACATTATCGGACCTCTATAACGTCTTAGGTAAAAAAAAAAAAAATAATAATAAATATGACATGACACTGGCCCAACCACCACTAAGTGTTGATAAAGAGAGAGGGAGGTGTGTGGTGGTGGAAATACATTTTTGTTATTACAGATTAGGGAGGCAACGATTATAGATGTTGGTAGGATTATAGTCTGAAAAACAATCACGGTTAATAAGATTAACTATCAAGATTATTAGGCATCAATTTATGTCACTGCTAATGTATGACATTACATCAACACTCTAGCTTTTAATGTTATTCATTGCTGCCTTTTGAAACAGAACACAGTAACAGTTTAGAATGTTTTGAAAATGATTATATGATCAATCAACTTTTTTATTTAAATTCATCTGAAAAGATTAGAGACTAGAGGTGAATCAGTCACACCACAAACCAAGGCCAAGTTAGTAACAACAGTGCTGTCCTTCAGGCCCTCAAAAAGCTAAAAACGGCCCTGCTAGCTGGTGTTTCTATATAATATGCAGCTGTCACAGGGAGATTAGCAGCACGTTGCCAAGGAATAAATTATGCGACGGAGAGATCTCTTTGCAGCCTTATGTCCCAGAGGGGATGAAGAGAAGTAAGCAAGCAACATTAAGTCGTAGCGTCAGGGACACGTTTGAGCTGTTGCAGTTTTGCCTCGTAACGCAACGTTATCGTCGGCTCACGCACTGTAAATGCAAACATTGGCTGGTGCTGACTCGTTAGCCGTTAACTGTAACGTTACCGTTAACATTTAACAGCCTAACGTTAGCTAACTGGTAACGTTAACTAACAAGCTAATAAACACTTAAAGCGCTACTCTCGCCAAAATGCAACCTAGGATCTTTTTGTGAATGTAACAGAGTCAAACTTTCATTTTAAAAGCATATTTAGGATGGAAGCGCCCCTTTTAAGATTTACCGTATTCTCGTTTTTCGGTCAAATGGCCTTTTGAATGGGAGTGCTAGGGGCACTTTTATGCTAGCCTCAAAATAGCTATTTTTAAAACACCAAGAAGGCTCAACACAACCTGAAACTTTGATCCAAGTATCACCAGGGGTATCTACATTACTGATGATTATTTATCAAAAATCTCATTGTGTAAATATTTTGTGAAAGCACCAATAGTCAACACTACAATATCGTTGCAGTATTGATAGATGTATTTGGTATTAGATTTTTTTTTTTTTCCCCTATCTCCCAGCCCTAATCGCTGCACGTCTAGATTAGTAACACTTGGCAGCAGGTAATGTTGAGGTTAGCCTACTGTAAGTAGCTGGATTTAACCTGGTTAAAATACCGACAGATAAAACGGTGTAATAGTGTGACTGTATTTCACCGTAGAAGATTCCAACACCGGGACATGCAACAGTCTGCCGCTAAAGCTACGAGCTGAAAGCCACAAAACATAAATTGGTCATTGCTGTCGGAAAAACAACACAGAAGAGACTAAATTGCCATTTAACAGCAATTTACTTGTGAAATAAGCTATTATTGTTATAAGTTATTGTTATTCAATTTTTAATAAATCATTTAAATCCTCCCCCACCCCCCTTTTTTGCTGCTAATCCGAAAATGTATCTAATCCGTGACTTAAACTAGGGGTGGGAATCGGTTCACACCTCATGATTGGATTCCGATTCAGAGGCCAACGATTCAATTCTAAACTGATTATCGATGAAACAGTTTTTTTATGTAAATTTCCATGCGTAATTTAAAAAAATATATATAAATCTGAGTTTGCTTCCCAGACAAAGCTTAGATTTTGACATATAGAGTATTTGTCACACAAGTTTTAATAAAGTGTTTTGTCTACTGCGGTTTTTATTTTGTAGTCATTCCATGCTTAAGCCTTAAACATGCTTGTGGAAGTCCCCTTCTCTCAGTGATCTTCCATGTCAGAGGCTCAGTCATGTTTAAAAAGGTGGAAAATTGGCTTCTTAGAACATGAAACATGAGGTGGTCAGATGTCATGTGATAAAGTAGATGAACAGCCTCTATGCGTTTTGCCTGATTATTTTATGCAACGTCTTATATGTGTATATATACAAAATTTATTTATTTTTTCCTTTTGGCCATTTTTGTGTTTTTTTTGTCCCATCCTCTTTCAGTCAGTTTTTTGATTTTTACTTGTCTGGATACTAACTTTTAAATAAAAATCAACACATTTATAATAAAAAAAATAAAAAAAATAAAAATAAAAATCGAGCATCTAGAGAGAATCGCGATGCATCTAAGAATCGATTTTTTTCCCCAGCCCTACTTAAAACCATGATCCGATCCGTGAGTTTTGTGATCCGTTGCACCCCTACCGTGTACCCAGTATTGGGTCTCTACTCGTCTTTTGAGCAAAGTGTCTCGTCACAACCCTAGTTAATACCAAAATACCTATCTCAACTCCCCCCCCCGAGAAGCAAGGGTTTTCCTGAACTGAAAATTAATTTTAGGAGTGCAAAAACAATATTACTATCATTTACACGCCAAGAAGAAGAAGACCAAGCGGCATCCGGACCAAATGGCAAGTCAATTCGGACCCAGCCCAACCTTATGAAGAGTAATGTTTGGAAATAAAATTTCTATTGATTAATGCAGTAAATTGTCACTCAGTGATGTTGTGGTGGTCTAACGGACGGGTTGACACGCATATAATTGGAAAGTTTTACCCAATGGTGTGAAATACAGTTTTACTGCCGCTGTTATGTGAATGGGGAGCAGCAGAGATTCGGTAAAGCGGAGCGGTAGCAAGTCGCCTCTGCACCTTGTTCAAATCACAGTGAGTCAGGGCAATGCCAATCAAGTGTGGTTCCATTTTTTCAAAAGTTCACACAGACAACGCAATATAATGTAATGGGGTTGTATAATGGCGCGTCAAAAGTAAATTTCCTCTGAGATACGCACGTATGGTATGTGCTCCAGTAACAAAGACAATAACGTAAAACAAAAATGTATTGAAGTTCTTGAGAGATGCTGGCCACCACGTTCGCGAAAAAACGGCAGGGGTGAAAATGCCCCGACGTTGGGGTATCCACACTAAATACATTTTACGTTTTACAGCATCTATTTTTAGTTGCAAATGGACCGTTTACATCTGTCCTCTCTACCTACTGTACATGCTTACCATTATCCACAGCAAGTACTCTACCTTGTGCCGGCCCATACGATGCTGACCACCGACAACGGATGTGTAGCAGTCATCATTTTTACTTCCGCCGATATTCCGTATCATAGCAACCAGACTCAACGGGTGAAAAAACGCTGTGCTCCCAAAGTGCTCTGGCGCTTCCAGCTGGGTGTTTTCAGAAGAGCGCCTGTCTGGCATTTACAGATGGGGAAAAAAATGCTTCGGTGGACAGGCAGCGATTGTCCAACCAATGAGAATTTGGTCATATGAGAGCATGTTGACCAATTATTCAACCAAGCGACCTGGAACATCAGCCCTACTGAGAGCCTTACTGCATTATAATCCATATTATTATAACTTTTTCAGGTTGAATTGTCGCATGGCGCCTGCAGGTTTTCCTTTACATAAGACATTTTCACCATAAATTAAATGCGATGAAAGCACAAATTAGCGTACAAAGTCATCAGAATGCAGGGAATGAAGTGTTAATGGCTTGCAAATTTCCAGAGGAAAGCCCCCCTGCTTAAAAAGTTGAAAATAAAGTATCATTTTCAAAACATGACGAATCAGGCTCGGATTGGCTAATTGGTGGGCTGATCTGTTGTTGTTGTTTTTTGACCGGCAGTGTTTAGTCATGGCACTGGGTTGTCCCTAGGCTGCCTGCACTCGCAGACCACTCTTTATTTGTTCTTGCAGCTCACCGTTCTCTACATTCATGTAGGGCTGGGTACCGAAGTCAGTACTTTTTAGGCACCAACTGAATTGCCTGTGAAGTATCGAGTATCAAAAAAATGCCCCGTCATTCAATACCCAATTTCAATACCTAAGGAGTAAATCTCATCAGGGTCAATGAGCCAATAAGCAGGCAGCATGCTTCTACCAAGATCTAATGTCTGTGATTGGCTGTCGTTGAGACAGGCCGGGAAATCTCTATGTTACACAGTAGGAGCTGAAAAACAATGTTGTGGGCCTAATTTCTTTTTGGTTTATTGGTATCGAAAAAAAGGTATCGTTTAGGAACCGGTATCAAAGTCATGGTATTGGTATTGGTACCGGACATTTTTGAACAATACCCAGCCCTACATTCATGCAGCCCATGCACAGAGTGAAGCCTGGTCAATGAGGACGCATTTAAAGTATGGCATCTTGCTAAACAAACTAAAACACTCCAGTCAGCGGTGCTGAAGGATGCGACCGCGACAGGTGAGCAAAAAGAAGCTGTAAAAACGGATAATAGAAAGCGCTGAAAAAGTGCAATTAAAAAAATAAAAATAAAAAAAGGGACGTTATTGAAAGTGACAGGGCCAGATCATCTAAAACAAGCAACTTTTTCAATATAAAAAAAAAGCTCTCAGTTTGAGAGTGAAAGAAAATGAGAAAAGTAAGCTATACTAGTAGGTAGAGCTGGGCGATATGGAAAAAATCTAATAGGATATTGTTGACCAAATACCTCAATATTGATATTGCGGCGATATTGTAGTTGACAATTGGTGCTAATAAAAAACAAATAAATAATTAATGTTTATAAATAACTAAGTGGGTAAAGGCAAAGCTAGAACAGTCTGGTGAATTCAAAAAATGACATCACTTTGATGTTATCCAGCCATTAAAACCAGGGACAGATAACACTTGTGTCATATCACGATATTCAAAATCCAAGACGATATCCAGGCTCATATCACGATATCGATATAACATCGATGTGTTGCCCAGCCCTACTATTAGGGAAACACATAACACAGCGTGGCCTGCAAACCAGCGTTCATGTTTATGAATCAAACTTTTCCTTGTAGCTCCTCAGCAGCAGCCACTAGTCCATTAGGATTGCTCATTGAGTGAATATTATAAGAATTAATATAAAAAAAAAAAAAATACAGTGTGTTTAGGGGACCGGCAGCTAGCGGATAGTGAGGAGAGGTTTGCTGTATGTGACAAAAAATGTTGTAGCCTAAAAAAAACAAAAAACGCGTGACATCACACTGCTCTATATGAAAAATAAGCTCTCCTTCACAGCTCACGGTTGACTGATTAAAAAAAAAGTATTAATATAATCCTGTATATTATAACTATTAGGACTATAGCATACATATGTCAAGGATGTATAAATTAAATAAACTTCAGCTGGAGTCCGATTACTACGGCAACACTGTTGACCGCATCAGTGATGGCTTTCCATTCCGCATTCTTTCTACAGAAAAACGTATTGTCAGTAAGAGGAGGTAAAGTCTGGAATAGCTTGCCCCTCCCAATAAGAGAGGGTCCTACATTCAACCCCTTTAAAACTCCCTTAAAAACAGTGGCCCCTAGAAAACCAGAGACGCTGACTCACTTTTAACTGTCACACACTTCATCACCCATACACCTTCACTGTTAAACTGAATGCAGTATAGAGGTGGATGAATATTGTCTTTGTGCATTTTAGTTTTGTTCGTTTTTGTCGGTGTATATGTCACCATTACGTGTACCTTTTAATTTACGGTGAATGACTGCTGTGTGACTGCTGGCTGTCTCTATACGTTAGTCCTACTGTATGTCACCTGCCTAGGGCCTGCAGATGAAAAAATATATATATATTTTTTTTACTAATTCTGGCATATTTACATGGTGTTTTCTACACAACAATGTTCATAAATATGCATGGTCCCTATTAAATAAACCAATAAAATAAAATTATCTGCGCTGGTTTCTACGTTAGGTTGATAAATGAGAGCCATTAGCTTCGGGAGCTAGCTCCGTCTACAGGCTGTGAATGGTTGGGCTACAGTTAGCTTAGCCTCATTAGCACAGCGGTTAAAAAACAAACCTTCTCCTCGCGGCTTCGTCTCCGGTTTAAAATAAAACCGCTCCGCTGTGGGGGGGGGGGGGCCCTGCCGGGGGCTGCTACAACTGCTCGGGGTTTTCTGCCGTTATTTGGATCCGGCTAACGTCTCCTCTCCGCTGACTGCTCCGGTGTTTAGGTCGGTGACATATGAACAGTAGTCGTCTTCTTCTTCTTGTAGAATTCCGGCAGTGTTCTTTTTCTTCTTCTTCTGTCCATTCCCGGCAGACTAGGCAGTGTTGCTGCATTGCTGCCTCCCGCTGGTGATGAGGACGGTCTACAAATAGAGATCCTCCTGGACTTTTATTTTCCTAAACAGGTCCGTGGATTTGACGATCAAGGAAAAGGTAGAAATAGGCCATTAAAACTGTGAAATGTGTATTAAAGGTCCCATGACATGGTGCTCTTTGCATGCTTTTATATAGACCTTAGTGGTCCCCTAATACTGTATCTTAAGTCTCTTTTATATAGACCTTAGTGGTCCCCTAATACTGTATCTGAAGTCTCTTTTATATAGACCTTTGTGGTCCCCTAATACTGTATCTGAAGTCTCTTTTATATAGGCCTTAGTGGTCCCCTAATACTGTATCTGAAGTCTCTTTCCTGAAATTCAGCCTTGGTGCAGAATTACAGCCACTAGAGCCAGTCCCATAATGAGCTTTCCTTAGGATGTGCCATTTCTGTGTCTGTAGCTATTGAGGAGGAGAGAGGGGGGGCAAGGTGGAGGGTGGGGGTGTGGCCTTGACCAACTGCCACTTTGCTCGTTTGAAAGCCACGATGTCTCTCTCTCATGGGTAGGCCAAATTCTCTGGTCGGGAAAGCAGAGAAAGGGGAGGTAACTTTGCTCCTTATGACCTCATAAGGAGAATATTCCAGAACGGCCCATCTGAGCTTTCATTTTCTCAAAGGCAGAGCAGGATACCCAGGGCTCTGTTTACACCTATCACCATTTCTAGCCACTGGGGGACCATAGGCAGGCTGGGGGAACGCATATTAATGTAAAAAAAAAAAACTCATAAAGTGAAATTTTCATGCCATGGGACCTTTAATCAACTTGAACAAACAACAAAGTGAAACGAGCTCCACAAGAAAAACATAAACAAAAAGGGTGCAATTTCTTTCTATCCATCCATCCATCCATCGTCAACCACTTATCCCGCGCACAGGGTCGTGGGGGGGCTGGAGCCAATCCCAGCAAACATCGGGCGAAAGGCGGGGTACACCCTGGACAGGTCGCCAGTCCATCGCAGGGCCACACATAGACGAACAACCACTCACTCACACATGCACACCTACGGACAATTTAGGGAAACCAATAAACCTAGCCCGCATGTCTTTGGTCGGCGGGAGGAAGCCGGAGTACCCGGAGAGAACCCACACAGACACGGGGAGAACATGCAAACTCCACACAGAAAGGCCGGGCCAACCGGGGTACGAACCCACAACCTTCTTGCTGTGAGGCGACAGTGCTAACCACCGCACCACCGTGTCCCCTAATTTCTTTCTAAAATAACTTAATATTTTACTAAATTAAATAACAAAAACATACACAAATTCCTATTACATTAATACATAGCGTATGCCCGTATAAACAGCGACATTCAAGATGGATGTAATAGGCTATAATAACAGTGATTATATAAATATACTTTGTTAAAACCTCTGTTGTCTGCATGCTCTAAAAACCTCTACACTTCGGATACTCACGTGACCGTACACAACACACGCGCTACTGCCTCAACACACTGACTGGTCATATCTTTGTTGGATGTTGTTACTAGGTAACAGCTAATACATCCATGGGGTATTGTAATTCAGAGGGCAGATTCAATAATTTAGTTTTTAATGTGCTAAATGTATTTACTGTAAAGTGTCTTTGAGTAACATGTAAAGCGCTATATAAATAAATATATTATTATTATTATTATCATGAACACAGAACCATACAGTACATCAGGCATCGGTGAGAGGAAGAATGGCCCAGTTGAGAGCCTGTGAGCAGCGTCGGAGTGGCTGTGCGAGAGGAAAAGCGAGAGGAAAAGAGACGGCAAAGGCGATGTGAAGGGAGATTAGATCAATCGTGAAGTCCTAAAAGAAATATAATAAAGATATGTCTGTTTTGAACGTGGAAGATCTGTAGCCTACAGTTTGCGCAGGATCGCCGGTCAATTGAAACATGCAGCATTAAAAACAGGCAAACGTCAGTCAACCCATATCTACTGTTCCTTTCCTCCGAATACCACTGGAGATTGATGTCACCACGAGAAAAGATGTCAAAGAAGAAATGTAAAAATACGGTCCAGAGGCCAAAACGTCATCCAGCCTGAAAATTCCGCGCTGCATTCAGCAGAATTCTTCTCTCTTTTTTATTATTTTTCAAAAGTAATGATGACAACAGAGGCTGTACAAATGTCTAAGACAGGATGTGGAAAATGACCAAACAGTGTCTCTTTAAACATCAGGGGTATGATCTTCACTCAGAAATCTTTCTCAGTGGTGTGTCTGGTTTTCACTCCTGCATCCTGTTAGTCCATCAGTGGAGTTCTGCCTCCACCTAGCGGCTGAAACACAGAACAGCACGTTTCCTCCTCCCTTTCTCCCCCTCTTCACTTGACTGAATTTGTGGTACATAAAAACACATGAAATGCAGAGCAACGCAAACACAGGCTAGACTATACACCTAGTTAATTCATCGACCATTTCTGTTATCTGTGATTAAAAACTAGTAAATTGGATTATTCGAAAAATCGCCTCCGGGCCACTCTGTGACGGAAGAGCCCGGAAGACGCTCAAACCAGGCAGTCGGCCCCTTCAGTGACACGCGCCTTAAACCACACCCCAGCAGTGATGTCACAGGGGTCCTGGTGTACACCTGGGCCACGTTCAACCCCCGACAAAAACGAGCAAACCGTTTCTTTAAACTGAAACGGGGCCGTCGTAGCAAAACAGCGGCACACCGTTTTGAGATTGGACGTGCCGCTGTACATCGCTGAGTCAAAGTTAAACGTTAAATGCGCCCTGTGGGGCTTGTATTGTTAACTCACAAAAGTTATGTTTGCATTCAGTGTAGGGCTGCCCCATATGAGGAAAAATGTGCGATATGCGATAGCCTATACTTTCTACTTGTATTCCGCTACATCTCAGATGGAAATATTGTAGGCCTACTTTTTTTTTTACTGCATTACATTTGTCTGACAGCTTTACTTACTTTACAAATTCTGATTATCAAAAAATGGATCAACTTTGACCCTTTGGGGGTACATCACCAGCAGTTGAACCGTACCTTTATGTCTGACATTGTACTGACTGAGCTACAATAACGGAGGAAACACTTTAGAATCAGCAGTCAGGACATTTTGTCGACTGACAGAAAATGAATGTGAAACTAGTTTGACGGTTGAAGTAAAAAAAGTTTAATGTAAAAATCCTTTAATAATGTATCGGTAATAATGTTGAGGTTTGGACGCTCGGTTGGACAAAACACATGTTGTGAAGGTGTCACAATATAAATAAAAATAAATAAATATAATATACGATTTAATTGCAATACGGGTCATACATAGGACTTCTGGGTAACTGTACACTAAATTTACCTGGGTTCCTAGCAGCTGGTAAAGGTGGAGTTTAGAATTATACTTAAATACAGTAGGCCTATTTAATTGAATGTAGGCTACTTACGTAACGGGTGATATGGGCAGAGGTTATATATTTCACCAAAAACATCGTTTTTATTTCTTTTTATTTTGGGAATTTTATCTCCTGTGTGGGTTTTCGAGTGCGCGCGCGTGTGGTACGTTCCCTGCGTGATGACGTAGGTACACTCGTGCGTGCTCCGGTCAGAGCCTTTTCCACCATGGCCGCAGGTATGTTGTCAATGATTCGCGCTCTGTTGATGAAAGTGTATAAAAGTGTATTAATTGTAACTCAAATGAGGGCAAACTACTGTGTTCCGTTCTATGCAACATCCGACCTATCCCGTGCGAGTTCTAAGGTGGTTTGAGTTCGCTATCAAAATGTTTTAGTGAGTTCTGTCGTAAATGGAAGGCTAATGCTAGCATGCTAGCGAAGTAAACCTGGCCGTTCACAGCGTGTGTGTGTGTTTTGCTCTTTTGTCAGGGGAGCCAGGCATAGCAGACGAGCAGCACATGTCCTTCTGTGTTGCTGTTGACACTACAGGTAAGGAGATGTTTCTCAAAAAAATACTTTAAATGGTCTGCAGTGACGCCCAGGACACATTCCCGTTTCTCACTGCTTGTCTAGTCATCTGGGTGCTTTGCTAGAGGCTTGGGGAGCTGGCAGAGGACGCGTTGAACAACTCAACTCCTTTTTAGAACGTTAATTAAAATGTTCACAGCTTGAGTTTTAGCAGCAAAAAAAACACCAGGGGCCTCATTTATCAACAGTGCGTAGAAAATGTTCTAAATTCTGTCCATAGGAGTGAAATTTAGTACGTGCTTAACATAGGCGGAGTTTGACATTCGAGCCAGGGGGGGCACAAAAAAATAAAAAACTCATTGTAGCAACTGAGACCTGGGGAACACAGCACGATCACATAAGGACAAAATAAACATGCTTTTTTAAGCAGATTTGAATTTACATTGTAACAATTTAAAACCTCGAGCTCAATTTAGTTAAAAAAAGAAGTCCATAACACATATAATTCTTGAGCGACAGATGCAAAAAATCCACAACAATCTCTGTCCCCACAGGGCAGGCACAGACACAGCCGCTCTGCTGCTGCGCAGGCTGCACGCTTATCTGTTCACAACGCTGTCTGTTCTGCTTAACGTGAAAAAGTTTAACGTGGTTTAATGTACCTCAACAACGATCACCAAATTTATCATGGCCATATCTTGAAATGAACACTTATGCCTGTCAAAAGAACTTGACAGGCTATGGCGAGGAAAAAGCTTGTATCTAAACAATGATTACCAAGTTTCGCTCATATTGCTCCTCACAACCACTGAAAACTGTCAAAAAATCTAACCAGAAATATGGTGATGATTGATCGTTGTTTAGGTACATTAAACCACGTTAAGCTTTTTCATGTTAGGACTTATAAAGCCCATGAGAACCGTTGGGAGTCAACCCACAGCCGCTCCGCTGCCCTGCTGAAAATGTGAAGCAGAAACGCTAAATGTCAGATAACGTCCATAATAATTGGACTTGGGTTCTATTTTTTGACAGTTTTCCGTGGTTATGAGGAGCAATATTAGAGAGAAATTTGGTAATCATTGGTCATTGTTTACGTACATTAAACCTGACCTGCGCGAAAGAGAAAAAAACTTATGCGTCATTGTACCCAGCACTTGTGGAAATGTACCTCCGAATGCGTCTCTGTCTGTCCCTAGCACATTTCAAACCAAACTGACGCCCGTGGGCACGGCTGTGTTGGAGCACAATAGACAGACGGTGGCAGAATGCCCCGACACTTAAATTCAACTAACATGTAGGCTAACAGTGAACAATCAGTGTTGGACCTCCAGTCTGTTGAGATGCCTCTCCAAACGCAGAAACCAAGCGCAATCACACCATAAAACGTTAAGACACGTTAAGAAAAAAGATCAGTATTTTGCCGTAATTAGGCCTGTCACGATAACAAATTTTGCTGGACGATAAATTGTCCCAGAAATTATTGCGATAAACGATAATATTGTCATCGAGAGACCATTTGCATCTAATATAATGATAATGGCATAATAATACAGGTACACCTTTTCAAAGATCAATACACTTTTATTTCTAAATAATATTTAACACTGGAACTGGAAGACATTTTAAATATCCAGAACATGTCTTTGATCTCCTTTAGTATGTCATCTTTCACGCTGATGTACAGTTGTGGAATTGCCGTTTGTGACACGTAAGTTCTCAGACTACAGACTCTGTACTACATTTTACAATTATTTAACTCTAAATATTAAATTTAAATAATATATAATTAATAAATTAAATCTATCTGTATGGCTATCTGCCATATGGCGGTAAATGTACCAAAATAGTTCTGTTTTTCAGTCTTCATTTTGGCGAAGGTGCGGCTTCTGCTCCTCTTCAGGTCGGAGCTTCGTGGGGGCGGTGACGCACACACACACACACACACACACAGGTGCAACTCTGACATACTTTCCACACTCCGTGTCCGCGGACAGCTGTAGGCTTGTAACCGTTAATGTTCTGTGCATTGTCGGAAACATGCCGCCACTTTCCTGAAACCGCTTGCGGACTGACCAGCGGCGTGTATGTCCGAAGCCGGCTCCACAGTCTCCACCTGCAGGTTGTCAGCTGTGTGGTTTGGATTGAAAGGGAGAAACGAGACGCTCAAATAACACGGTGGATATCGCTCATATAGGCCTACTTTCTTTGACGGGCGCCTTAACTGCAAAGTGCTGCGGGAAACCCTGCTCCAACTCTCAACTAGCGTTTGTCTGTCTCTGTCTCTCTCCGCCTGGAGTCCCGCCCCCACAAAGACCATGCGACTGACAAGAGGGTTCACTCCTCATTACGCTAAGGAACCGAGAGTGGTCCTCCAGTCTCTTTGGTAGAGAGAGACGAGGAAAACAAACAAGCATGCAAATGGAAATTATCGCGGCCGGAAAAATTATCGAGCTCATTTTTTTTATCGTGCGATAACTCGATTTATTGACTATCGCGACAGGCCTAGCCGTAATCCAATGACATGAAAACAAGTCATCCACAGCGATCAGTAGATCCACAAACAGAGTCACGGTGTATCCAGCAAGGCCTATACAAGCCTCACATTCACCAGTCAGCTCCAAACAGGTGAACGAGGTGAACTTCGCCGTTTAAACAAAGTGGAATAAAACGTATCAAAGTCCAAATCTACACAAAACGCGCATTCAATTAGTAAGCTGACAGCAAATTTATGGCATTTAGGCAACCTTTATTGTAACGTTGGCACGGTAAGATGTCCAGACTAGTGAAACAAATTATTGTTTTTTGCGTCCTGCATATGTGTCGACAATGGTCTCAGGTGAGAGGCAGAGCCCTGAAAAAATATTATTTTTACTAAAGCAGTATATGAAATCAGATGTATTACCTATCCCCATTTAGTTGTTTTGTGTTTTTAAAGTATTTATAAAATATCTGGTTATGTCAGAAGTAATTATTCCACTCATTTTTGAAACAATGCAATTACCCGTTTCAGCTACCAGGGGGGGCAGTGCACCCCCTGCTCCCCCGCAAACTCCGCGCATGGTGCTTAAAGATCTGTATATCAAACGCGAGCCAATCGTACGCACATCAGTAAGTAATCAATCTTGATGAATCCCACCTGTTCTTAACGACCATGCTCCTTCACCTTCACGATTAGGCCATTTGCATTCAGGAAGGCCTCCAATTAACCATATATGGTAGCAACATGCCATTTATCAACCACGTGAATGTGTTTTTTTTTTTTCCATAACTGCAATAATGAGAGAGAGCAAAGTAGAGCTACTTCTCAAACACAACACAGAAATGGAGCTACAGATAGATGAGGTTGAATCCAACCAACAAATTTGGTTCACTCAGTGCAGGACGTATTGCAAACATAATAAAAAAATGCTGCATGGGAGAAGGTCACAAATATCACAACCCAAATCCAGCAGTACATTTTTGGGGAAGCGGTACCTAGAAGCTTCTGTGCCGTTGCCCAGCAGATCAGCGTGATCTTTGAGCGCGTTGTTCGCCAAGTCTTCCCCTAACGCGAGATAAGCCATTGCTCTAAATTTCAAACATTTGTCACAGCTGTCTTTCATAGGGTTTGACACCAATTAGGCAACTTGTCTGTTTGAAACTAGACCAACGGCGAATTGAGTGCTCTCTAATAAAAGCAAACACAGGACATATGTGGATGTTGATTGCGTAATGCATACTGTGACACTCTTATAGTGCTCATATTATGCTCATTTTCAGGTTCATAATTGTATTTAAAGGTTGTACCAGAATAGGTTTATGTGGTTTGATTTTCAGAAAACACCATATATTTGTTGTACTGTACAAATTATCTAGCACCACGATAATATAAACGATTATTTTACTGCAAGATCTTAAATCTCAACCATCACGCTTTAACAAAAGTGAATCCAAATGAGCAACCGCGTTGCCACGCAACTTTTAAGACGATGGGGTCATTAAACAGAAACGAATTGGGCCTAAGTTCACCGCGCTCTGTTGAATTAAATAATTCATAATTTATCATTAGCGCAAGAATCACCAGAAACAAAACCCACCAATGACTCGCGTACTACAGGATCTCTGAGGTCTCCTGCACACAGCTCTAATGTAGTCCAGCCTTTACTTAAGAGACAAACGTCCGTCACTTTGTAACACACGTTATAATGCTCGCCTAGCTGCTAGCGTGGCACGCCCTCATGCTCTAGCTCAAGCTAGCAGTACTTACTGCGCATGTGCGACTCCCAACAAAGATGGAAGAGAAGTGTGATGCCTCACTCTGTGGCTAAAACAGAGAGCTCAACACACAGGGTGAAAAGAGGAGCCGTGCAGTACAACTAATATATGGTGGGTTTATTTGTTATTTTATTTTGAACTCAACTGAAGGGCCAAAACATAAAATGTCACCTGTGCCATAAACAATATAAATAACTTAAATGTTAGCAAATAAAAAAATGACATAAATGTAATTTAAATTCATTATCGATTTTCAAATATTGCACCGGTCAATACAGAACAAAATACTCTGTGGCCTATTTTGCCGTCAATACCGCCGACGTTGTCTTTGCTGTAATCAAATCAGTTTATTTTTAACACAAAGTATACTACTGCTTGAGTGCAGTAAATCAATGGGAAACATACACGTGTACAGACAAGGCTAGCAGCAATCGGACACGTTTCTGGTGGGTAAAGACATAGAAAAATCCACGCAGCTGACACGACAGAAACCCCACGCAGGCAGTGTGTAGCTGAAAGGAGGCAGACATGCAGCTATGCTGCTCGCGTTTACACTTGCACGGCGGGGTTTAAAACATTGCTGCTAAAGTCTAAGTAGCCTGTTTTTAATATCCAAAGACAGTCATTGTACTTTCCAAGAGTTAATAAACAGTACAGACTTGCTTGCCGTTTCATTAATAATCATAAACTTACTCAGAGGAGGAGTGGCAATCGGGAGAGTCTGGACTTTTCCCGGTGGGCCGGTAGTGTTTCGAGGCCGCGAGGGCCGGTTTGATAATAGTTATACATTGCGAGTTCTTAGCAACACCATCCGGCGGCCTGGTGCGCCCACTGCAGCCTCTGTTCAACCCGTACGGCGAGCCGATAGTCTATTAAACTTCCCGGTCGATTTTTTTTTTTTTGGTCCCACTCCGCCGCTGTTACGTTGTATCTTCCTTTTCTGTGGGCGCATCTTGAACAATTCCTGTGCGTTTCCTTTTTAGGTGCTCGTGCATCGCGGTTTTGCTCCCGTGATAAGCAAGTGAAGTTACAGACCACTCTTTTACCAGCCTCCGCCATTTTTCAAATCAAAGCAGTGAAAGCGGGGTGGAGGCAGGGTGGAGGGGGTAGAAAGAGCATAGCAGATTAACCAGCAGGGCACTCCACAGCGCACAGACTGGTGTGGAGGTGAATTACAGTGAGCTGTTTGAGACAGGAGACCAAAAATAAATAGGCAGTCAATAGTAAAACGACGCGTCGACTAAAAAAATTGCCGTCGACTTATTTTAATGGTCGATTAAGTCAACTAATCGTGGCAGCACTAGTTATTTCTTCACTTTTTTGTAAATTGCGTCTTTTTTGTTTTTTCTTCCTCAAATACAGGCTGGAGAGACCTCGAAGAGGACGGCGCTCAGACGGACGTTTGATTTTACGTTCACAGAGAGTTTTGGGGAGGAAAGTTCCAGAAGTCACTTTAACATGGACTCGATCTACAGTGACCACACGTACTCGCACTGTTTCAACCATAAAGGTAAGCTGATGATCGCTATTAGATATTTTATTGAATAGAAAAGAATAGTCTTTGTTGTCACTGCATGTACAACAAAATTGAAAGCAGTCTCGCACACACAAATTTATAAAGGTTCTTAAGTAGCCTTAAGTGCAGTTATGGCTTTCGGATTCCTGAGTTTGTCTGTCTTTGTTTTGATTGAACTAAAAATGTCTGCCCGGGGACAGTAGTTCAAACCGAGTGTCCCGACTGAGATGGATACGCTGGATGGAGACAGCCCTTTCTGCTGCTGTGCAGCTGGCAAACCACAAAGTCCATTAATAATAATAATAATTATTATTATTATAATAATAATAATAATAATAATGATGATGATGACCTCATTCAGGACACAATGGAAGGGCCAAAGTACAATCAAAAATATGCCATCTAATTGTCAAGCAAACAAAAAAAAAAAAAAGAGAATGCGAATTAGAAGTGTTTCCATCAACTGGTTTAGAGCGAATAAACGTATCAAATAAACGTATCAACGTATGTGTGGTCCTTCGGGTCCCAGTGACCCGAAGGACCACACAAGGATTATGTACTTCCCTTTACTTTGTTGAGAATTGCTCACTAAACCCTGTTTGTGTAAAGTAAGTAAGTAAAGTTTATTTCTAGAACACATTTAAACACAGTTTAAGCTGACCAAAATGCTGTACAAACAAGAACTAAGGTGCTGTATTAACCCTTGTTTAGAGAGCAATTCTCAACAAAGTAAACGGAAGTACATAATCCTTGTGTTGTCCTTCGGGTCACTGGGACCCGAAGGACAACACAAGGGTTAAATGGTAATAGATAAATCAGTGTAGTACTAGTAGTAGTTTTGACCAAAAAAAAGAAAACTACTGGACCTTTTTAAAATAGTCAGGGGAACAATGTTGAGTTGAAAAAAAATATAAACTTAACTGACAAAGAAAAAAAAATCTAATTTACTTCAAAGTGTAATTTAGGTTATAAAACTAGTACTAAACTTTTTTGTTATATCGCACACACCTTTCTAATTTATCTAAACTTACCGACAGCATTGTGCAGTCGATGTCCAAAGCACTTGAGGTTTGGCCAATTATTGTCCTTCATAGCTCTGATTACATTGGAGCCACTGTCGGTCGTCATACAGGTAAGGCGCTCCTCTGAAAGGCCCCAGGAGTTCAGAGCATCCTTTAACTCTAGTCCAATAGTTTGGCCCGTATGGTCCTGCGGGAAATATGACGTTTGGAGACCGATGCTTCGCATGTCCCAGCTCTCGCTGACATAATGAACCGTAAGACACTTGTAAGGCTGCATGATTCGGCTCGACCACAGGTCAGTAGTGGCAGCGTAAAAGTCAATTCCCTTCAACTCGCTTATTATCTTTTGCCGAGTGTTGTTATACAGCTGAGGAAGAGCAACGTCAGAGAAATACATGCGGCTAGGTACTGTATATCGAGCGTCCAAAACTTTCAGCATGTTGTTAAACCCTCTCTTCTCAACAGAGTAAACTGGCAGCATATCCGTAGCTATGTAGAGGGTAATTGCCTCCGTTATGGCTTTGGATTATATTATAATCCAATAAATTGTATTAAATGACTGATACTTTAAATACAATGTGTTATTTAATTCAAGTAGCCTATTTGTAGATAATTATTTTCTAGGGTTTAAAATGTATACAGATTTGACATCTTCCCCTCATACTTTTGTCAGAATGGGTACGAAGTTGGCATTGGATTTCATTTGAAATGGTATTAAAAAGGTCTTAAAAAGCCTTGAATTTAAGTTGGAGGATCCTGTGGGTACCCTGATGCCATATTAAGATATCCAAAATCTAAGACGATATCTAGATATCGATATAATATTGATATATTGCCCAGCTCTAGGAGTAGTATCTGACCAAGGGGGAGGATGTAGCCTAGATGATGAATGCCTTGAGTGACTGTGGCTGTGGCAGAGGTG
The DNA here is from genome assembly GCF_010015445.1 of Perca fluviatilis. Classification (NCBI taxonomy): domain Eukaryota; kingdom Metazoa; phylum Chordata; class Actinopteri; order Perciformes; family Percidae; genus Perca; species Perca fluviatilis. Next base: position 16,424,374 of record NC_053135.1, on the reverse strand, counting down.
TGGTTATGGTGAGAGATGAAGTGGGATCTGTTGGAGAGGTATGAGTGGAGCCAGCTAAGTGCAGTACCTTCAGACCTGCCAACATGTACGCATTTTGCGTACTCGGCACGCATTTTGACCCTTAAGTACGCTTGTACGATTCGCTGCTCTCTAGGTACGCATTTTGTTGCATCTCGCATTTCTCCGGTTTCAGTTTCTATGCAATTTACATCTAAGACTTTGATTCTGCCGCTGAGCAGAGGAGTGAAAAGCTTTGGGCCAATCAAAGCGCTGCATTTTAACCCTCCGCCCACCTGCCCCTCCTAGCCAAATGCTTCGCGCGTTTAATTCAATTCAGTCACAGTGCCTCAGGAAGCCAGGCTGTCCGGATAACTGTAGGCTTGCATGTCCTGGCTGAACCGCCTCAAAAAAAGGTTCGGAACGATTTCTTAACAGGAGAGATGGCCTTTCCTCCACATGTCCAGGCTACCTCACATAGACAGTACGCGTTCCGCACCGTGTGCAAGACAGACATCGACACCAAGGGGCAACAGGTAACGAACACAGTCCCATAAACAAATACTCCAGTCCCCACCCCCGAAACATAATGATATTAAAAACAAATGGATGATGGGAGTAACGCGTTAAAATTCAGTGGTTGAACTGACTGCAGAGATACATTTGCGACAAGGACATTTTCCGCAGTTGTTTACGCTGGGTTGAAGCGAGCTGTCCCGTCACTGTTCCCCGTGGTCAGAGCCAGAACCACACGGTAACTGACAACATCGGTGTCCTGTCAGTGGCGACAGCAATGTGACCGAGCAACTGACACATGTCGAGAATTAATGTTTAGTCTTGCTACACGTAGGATAATATTACATTTTATCAGCGGTGGAAAGTAACTATAGCCGTCGGTATACTACAGTCGGCTACTTTGATTCAATTTTAATTGGGTATTTTTCATTTTCTCCTACTTATTAGGCTACTTCTAGTCCACCACAATTCAGAGTAAAGTAGGCTATTGAACGTTTTACTTAACTATTTATTTTATAGCTTTAGTTACTTTGCAGCGTCATATTAATAATACAAAATAATATGAATAAATGATGATGTATTAAAGTGGATAAAGATGAGTTTGTTGACCCCGTGGTATAATTTACAAGCTACCTGCCAAGAATACTCCCACTTTTATTTTGGTGAAAGTAACTCAAAAGTAATGCAAAAGTAGTGTAAAGCATTACAATTCAGAAACAGTAATATTGTAATATAACTAATTACTCTCAAATGACAGTAGCTAGTAATCAATAATGTATTACATTTTGGAATTAACTTGCCCATACCTGGTGTCAATAGGCTAGCCTATCACACCTGCCATCCTTCCCATTAGTTGGGGCAGTTAGAAAAGTGGTGGAATGGCTAGGAAACTAAAAGGTTTTAGAAAGGCCAGGTGCTGATTAACGTAAGATAAAGGTAATAGTTAGGCTATTTATGTGATGTGATGGCAACTGACATAATGCAATGTCACCCATGTCAAATTTTTAGAAGCATATCTGAAAATATCTGACCCATGTTATTTATTAGCCTATAATTGTGTCTCTGTCAGGCTTCAATCTGTGCTTTTTTTTTTAGTAGTTGCTTTAGTCCTATTTAAAGTTGCTTTATGAGTAAATCATTACTTAAACTACTTAATTTCCCTTCAGTAATCAGAAGAAGGCTACATGTTAACCTGGTCTGACTCTCATCTTTAACACAGAAGTACTTAGAGCTAATATCTAGAGCTTAGATATGCCTATCTGCCTCCTGTTGGTTAGACTAACAAATATGTGGGCACAAAATATTGGACAGGATATAAGAAAACATTTGTATAGTAGTTTCACTACGCGTACAGCCATTCATCCACTCCTCTACACAGTAATAATAATTTATTGTAATCTAGAAGGTAGTGATGAGCCAAACAATGTATTTTCAGGTGGAAGAAGTTTCTATGGGCTATGCCTCCTGTACAACGTTTGTTTTCAATTCAATGTTAGGAGTGATAGCAATTGTATAACATTTATGGTCTACTTGTATATGGTTATGGAGTAACTAATAAATCTTCCATCCATCTTCGTCCGCTTACTAATAAGTAACTAATAAATCTTGATTGATGAAATTATATTATGTAGTATGTTAAGTATCTCATAAGTTTCTCATTGGTGATTGGCGTTGGGCTGTCGGTGATTGGTGCGTGCGCGGGGGGGCGGGGGTGTACTCATAAAATTTCTTCAAGGTTGGCAGGTCTTTACCTTCGATACCGAGGACTTTGAGTCTGGTGAGCAGGATGTTATGGCTCACGGTATCGAAGGCTGCACTCAGGTCGAGGAGGATAAGGATGTTGAGGAGATGAGGAGGTCCAGATTGGAGGGGTTCGAATTGGTTGTCGGCATGAAGATGGGTTTGGAGTTGTGAGGCCACTATACGTTTGAGGGTTTTAGACAGAAAGGGGAGGTTGGATATTGGGTAGTAGTTGTTGATGGAGGAGGGATCCAGACCAGGTTTTTTAAAGGATTGGGGTGACAGCGGCAGTTTTGAAGGCAGAGGGGACAGTTCCAAGGGGCAGTGAGGAGTTGAAGAGGTTAGTGAGGTAGGGGCATAGGACAGGGAGGCAGAACTTCAGGAGTGGAGTAAAGGGGGCAATGTGGAGGAGGGGTCAGGAGGTCAGGAGGTCAGGAGAGATGGGGAGAAGAGGGGCCATGGTCAGATACAGGGGATAGGGATTGGTAAATTTATGTTGATTTTGTCAGCGAAAAAGTGGAGGAATGAGTTGCAGTCTAAAGGACCACAAGTCACTAGCTATGTTTCCATCGACCCGTTTTTATCCGAATTAAGTGATATCGAATGAAAAATGCCTTATGGAAACAGTAAAATCCGACTGAATTTCATGAATATCGACTCAAATGAAATACGTTCGGTCTCATCGGATTTTCTCTTGATCGATATACGGCTTATGCGATAAACGCTGATGGAAACGTTATTTGCCGAATAAATAATGAATTGCGATTAAGTTTTAGGTCATTTTATGGTTGCAACCCGCAATAAAACGAAGAAGTTTCAGTTCATTTCCGCCCAGTATTTCCGCTCTGTTTGCAAAACAAAAACAGATGCAAGTGGACAAACGAGGAGACGAGATACTTTTTTAATTTAATTTACCAGAAAAATATAACAGCTGTTTTAGATAGCAAAAATCTAAGAAACGCCATCATTTATCAAGAGCTCGCGAAGGAAATGACCAACAGTTACGACAGGGACATTAAACGCTTAACTTGAAAAAGCTTAACGTGGTTTATCTAAACAATGATGGTCATCACCAGATTTATCATGGTTATATCTTGTCATGAACACTTAAGCCTGTCAAAAAAACTAAATCAAAATCCAACGATTATAGAAGTTATCTCGCGTTAATATTTTCTTCATCAGTGGCCGTATTAATATGGCGAGGAAAAAGCTTAACGTGGTTTAATGTACCTAAACAATGATCAATCATCACCAAATTTCTCTCTCATATTACCCATCATAACCACGGAAAACTGTCAAATAATCTAACCCAAAGTCCAATTATTATGGACGTTATCTGACATAAAGCGTTTATGCTTCAGGGCAGCGGAGCGGCTGGGGGTTGACTCTCCACGGTTCTCATTGGCTTTATAAGTCCTAATGTGAAAAAGCTTAACATGGTTTAATGTACCTAAACAACGATCAATCATCACCAAAAAATCCTCTTCTATATTGCTCATCATAACCACTTAAAACGGTCAAATCTAACCCAATGTCCAAATATTATGGACGTTATCTGACACATTAACGTGAGATAACTTATAATCGTTGGATTTCGATTTAGGTTTTTTTGACAGGCTTAAGTGTTCATGACAAGATATGACCATGATACATCTGGTGATGATTGATCGTTGTTTAGATACATTAAACCACGTTAAGCTTTTTCACGTTAAGCGTTTTAGAATGTCCCCTTACGACAAGCCGTGGGACGTCCTGCGGAGTAAATGGAAGGCGCTCAAACAGCGATACACGGCTCAAAAAAGAGAGTTGTCTCGCAGCGGTGCCGGAGTGAAAATATAAGGCAAGTTCCACCTTTTTGATGAGCTGGATCATATCCTCAGCCAAAGGTCCATCGGAGCTTAGGCTATAGCTTGGCTTCTAATATTAACAACTACTTTTGTCTAGCAAAACTTTGTTCGCAAAAGTTTGCTTGAATCTTGTGCGATTCAGTTAAAAAATGAATGGAAACACCATAAAATCTCTCAAATCAATTCGATATACCAATTTAATCGCAAAACAGCATTTGACGTCATTACGCACAGGTTTTTATTCGCTTTAAAGCTGTTGGATGGAAACACACTTTCACCAGCTTTATTCGCATGAGTTTTTTTACCGAACTTCAGATAATTTGATTGACAAGTGGATGGAAACTTAGCTACTGACAATGAATGCGGTTCCATCAGTCTTTCTAGATTCACCAACAGCTACTGATGAACAGGTAATAACTTTTGGTAGGCTACTCTAGCTAATAAAGCTAGCCCCTTTCATAACGTTAGCCTAGATGCTACTGATAGCTTGAGACTGACAACATTAGTGGAGATAACATTACTGTTCAATGCATTGTGAGTGACAACGTTAGCTAACGGTATAGCACACTCTTTGTACATACCTAGCTGGGCTAACCGCTAACTTTAGGTAATTGCTGACAGAAAATTAATGTAAGCTCGTACAGTTTACATGCAAATTGCTAGCCTGTGTGCTTTCATGTACCGGTAACGTTATGTGAATTATAGCCTGTCATGTAAACCGGCTTTCTCGGTAGCCTAGGTAATATCACTCTGCCGCTGCTGTAGCCTATGCTACCAACTACAAGGAACAAAGTATAACTATTGCAATGCGATGCAATTCTAACATTATTCTATCAACAGACATTTACATCGATAGTCTGGTGTTATAATTTTTTAGCCTCCACTGATAAATAACACACTGTCTAACTTGGAAATGAGGTCCTATGTCCAAAATTATGAACCACCCCTTTAAATAAACACACATTAGCAGAGTTTATGCAGTGATAGTGATACTATGAATAAAAAAGCATTTAAGAGTTTCGCAGTATGCACTACGCAATCAACATTCACATACAGTGGGGAGAACAAGTATTTGATACATTGCCAATTTTGCAGGTTTTCCCACTTACAAAGCATGTAGAAGTCTGTAATTTTTATCATAGGTACTGTGAGTGACTGAATCTAAAACAAAAATCCAGAAATTCACATTGTATGATTTTTAAGCAATTCATTTGCGTTTTATTGCATGACATATGTATTTGATACATCAGAAAAGCAGAACTTAATATTTGGTACAGAAACCTTTGTTTGCAGTTACAGAGATCATACGTTTCCTGTAGTTATTGACCAGGTTTGCACACACTGCAGCAGGGATTTTGGCCCACTCCTCCATACAGACCTTCTCCAGATCCTTCAGGTTTCGGGGCTGTCGCTGGGCAATACGGACTTTCAGCTCCCTCCAAAGATTTTCTATTGGGTTCAGGTCTGGAGACTGGCTAGGCCACTCCAGGACCTCGAGATGCTTCTTACGGAGCCACTCCTTAGTTGAGGGAAGGACGTTGTTGGCTAAGATCTTGCGATACATGGCCCCATCCATCCTCCCCTCAATATGGTGCAGTCGTCCTGTCCATAGCGAGTGGAATTTAGACCAAAAAACTCTATTTTTCTCTCATCAGACCAAATGACCTTCTCCTTCTTGACCTTCTTCTGGATCATCCAGATGGTCATTGGCAAACTTCAGACGGGCCTGGACAGGCGCTGGCTTGAGCAGGGGGACCTTTCGTGTGCTGCAGGATTTTAATCCATGACGGCATAGTGTGTTACTAATGGTTTTCTTTGAGACTGTGGTCCCAGCTCTCTTCAGGTCATTGACCAGGTCCTGCCGTGTAGTTCTGGGCTTATCTCTCACCTTCCTCATGATCATTGATGCCCCACGAGGTGAGATCTTGCATGGTGCCCCAGACCGAGGGAGATTCACCGTCATCTTGAACTTCTTCCATTTTCTAATAATTGCGCCAACAGTTGTTGCCTTCTCAACAACTATTGTCCTGTAGCCCATCCCAGCCTTGTGCAGGTCTACAATTTTATCCCTGATGTCGTTACACAGCTCTCTGGCCATTGTGGAGAGGTTGAGTCTGTTTGAGTGAGTGTGTGGACAGGTGTCTTTTATACAGGTAACGAGTTCAAACAGGTGCAGTTAATACAGGTAATGAGTGGAGAACAGGAGGGCTTCTTAAAGAAAAACAGGTCTATGAGAGCCGGAATTCTTACTGGTTGGTATGTGATCAAATACTTATGTCATGCAATAAAATGCTAATTAATTATTTAAAAATCATACAATGTGATTTTTCTGTATTTTTGTTTTAGATTCTGTCTCTCACAGTTGAAGTGTACCTATGATAAAAAGACCTCTACATGCTTTATAAGTAGGAAAACCTGCAAAATCTGCAGTATGTCAAATACTTGTTCTCCCCACTGTATGTCCTGTGTTTCCTTTAGTAGAAAACAATTAGTAATTTGTCTAGTTTCAAACGGACAAGTTGCCTAATTGGTGTCAAACTATAAAAGACAGTTGTGACAAATATAGTGCAATGGCTTATCTTGTGTTAGGGGAAGACTTGCCAAACAATGTGCTCAAAGTTCATGCTGATCTGCTGGGCAATGGAACGGAGGCTTCTAGGTACCGCTTCCCCAATAATGTACTTCTGGATTTCGGTTGTGATATTTGTGACCTTCTCTAGGGCTGGGCATCGTTCAAAATCTTTTGACCCGGTGCCAGTTTCGATACCTCAGTTTCGATGCCGGTTCCTTAACGATACTTTTTTCGATACCATATGAATACAGGTGCAGCATGAGAGTTTTTTTAAATTTTTATTTTTTTTTTAACATTAAAGCATGCAAACATGTTCTAGTAGAATCACAGAGTACAAGTATGAACCTGAAAATGCTATATAATAGTTAGCACCAGCCGGCAAGAACTTTGGCTAAATTATGTTTGCTATTTTAAAAACAAAAGACTTCACAAACAGCAGACGGCTCTTCTCTTGAACATACGTTTTTCCGTTGTGTCTCCGGTCTTAAATTTATAAACAATTATTAGTGTTAAGAATTGTTTATATTAGTGCTTGGTGGTATGACCAAAAATTTGTATCACGGTATTTTTTTTGGGACTCTGGCGGTTTCAGGGTATATCGCAGTATTTTTTATCTTTTGCGCCACTGGGCCTTTATGTAGGTTTATAATGGTTTATTTTACTAAAACATTTCAATGATATGTTTACTAAATGGTTTGCTTGGCGCCACGACATTATACAATAACGCTATATGAAAGAGAATGCATGAAACTGTTACAGAATCTAAACTATTTTGTTGTAAGATAGATAGATAGATAGATAGATAGATAGTACAGGCCAAAAGTTTGGACACACCTTCTCAGCTAAGTAAAGACAAACGCGTGGCCATCATTACTTTAACAAATGAAGGTCAGTCAGGAAAATTGAGAAAACTTTGAATGTGTCCCCAAGTGCAGTCGCAAAAACAATCAAGCGCTACAACGAAACTGGCTCACATGAGGACCGCCCCAGGAAAGGAAGACCAAGAGTCACCTCTGCTGCTGAGGATAAGTTCATCCGAGTAATCAGCCTCAGAAATCGCAAGTTAACAGCAGCTCAGATTAGAGACCAGATGAATGCCACACAGAGTTCTAGCAGCAGACACATCTCTAGAACAACTGTTAAGAGGAGACTGCGCGAATCAGGCCTTCATGGTCAAGTAGCTGCTAGGAAACCACTGCTAAGGAGAGGCAACAAGCAGAAGAGATTTGTTTGGGCCAAGAAACACAAGGAATGGACATTAGTGTTTGTTAATGTTTAAGCTGCATGCTGCCTGTTACCTGCTCCAGCTTTTTTTTTAACTTTCATTCTCTTTAGTTTCGTCCTTGTTTTATCACTTTAACTCTGTGAAGTCCTGCCCTCTCTAATGAGGTTGGTTTGCAGAGTTTTTGTGGGTTTTTTTGTTTTTGTTTTTGTGTTTTTATCAATGCCGCTTTCACCGGGACATGCTGCCTTTGTTTACTCCGGAGTACAGCTGATCGCTGATCGATCAACAACTTTAACATTGCTTCCTTTTCAAACCAAAGTAGTTGTAAGATTACTGTATAAACACTGCCTTGACCACATGTAACCACAGTCCCCTCCCTTTTGTTCATACCACATGGAGGAATCTTTATGACCTCCAACCAAAACACTGTTGTCCTTGTTCCCGACCCTCAGCTCCCCCCGATACCAGTAGGTAGAGTGATTTCCCTCCATCCCGGCAAGGATGGCCGTTGTAGGGTTGCAGATGTCAGAGTGGGGGACAAACTGTACACAAGACCCGTTGCCCGCCTCATCCCACTCCCTGCCCTACCTGAACCTCCATGACCTTCCACTCTAACAAATTTGCAATGCAAATTTGGGGGCGGCTGTTTGGAAGATTTCAGCTCTGTCCTGCAGTTGCCACGCCCCCTTTTCTTTGCCACTCAGTTCCCCATGTCATTCACCACACCTTCAACTAATTAGCCTCAATCAGCCACAGACTTTATTAGACAGCACCTGTGCACACAGTCCCTTCCCTTTTTGTTCAAACCACATGGAAGAATCTTTGCTGCTGGAAATGCTGTGTCTTCTGCCTTGTAAACCACACGCATACCTCTTATCTTGATATTACTTGGAATAAAAGAAATTGTGAAATTAAAAGTGACTGAACTGTTCTCATCGACACCTCCACTGGTCTCAAGCCAGCCATCTACACATCCCTCTCAAACCTCCTGAGTTACGTTGTTAAGTGGCCGACTGAACGTAGCACCGCTGTCAGCTTGCTTCGGTGTTATTAGAATAAAGTTAGAAGTTTGGCGGAAGTATTTTGGCTAGGCAAGACACCCTAAATCCAGTGTTTTTAACCATTGCTCTGAACCCGTCTTTCTTGACGGTCTGTAGTACGACCGGAGGTGGATTGTTAATGCTTTCGTAATGAAGAGCCACTGCACGCTTGAAGTGACATGTCTTAAACGTTAGCAATGCCGAGGGTATATGAAAGTTACTTTTTTACCGGTATACGGTATGCACCGGTATAAATGCCCAGCACTAGTTTATATCACAAATTGTTCTGTGCTATGGTGTTTTATCCTGTTACAGCGAGTAAGTTGTGAGTTATTAATTGTTAAAGTTGACTCCAATGAGTGAAAAGTGTACGCAGTTATGAAGGGTCCAACAGTTTTTGACCAAAAATAATTCACTTTGGGGCACCTGTTTGGCTCACCTGGTAGAGCGTGCATCCCAGGCTCAGTCCTTAGCTGCACGTCGTTCCCCCTCTCTCTCTGCTTTCATGTTTAAGCTGTTCTATCCAATAAAAGCCTAAAATGCCCCCAAAAAAATCTTTAAAATCCTTCCCCTTGCTGGTGTATATGTCTAATTTTTTTTTGTGTGTCTTAGGTACGCCTGTCCCCTAGCCATTAAACAGCTGGAAAACATCGCACACATAAGTGTCGCGTAGCATAGATACGTTACTGATCGTGCGCCTGGTCATTCATACCGGACGCGTATTTCTTTGCGCCACGCGCCGGTCACGGCCCTTTTTCTATCTCAAGAGAGAATGAGTGGGGAAAACTGTGGTTGTGTGTGGGGCAAGACAGGCAAAATCACCAAGGTGTTTTATTTTTAATGCGTTTTATCTTTGTAAAGTATCCGGCTGCACTGTGGTCTTCCTATATTCGATTACCTGCCTGTCTTGAGACATACGCTCGCGTCTCACGCAAGAGATAGAGGAGACATATCGAAACTATTGCTGCAGCGTGCGGTCCGACGCGGACGCTACGTGCCCGGTGTGAACGGACAGATTGGATAACATGGGCGCCAAAATAAAAGTAGCTGTGCCACCTTGCGCCCGGTGTGTATTGACTGTAAGGCTTGACCCCCTAATTAAAATTGTCATAAAAACTAGATTGTGTGAAGAGCATGTACCCTAGAGCCTTTTGTGCAGAATCATTGCGGCTAAAACGTCAAGATCCAAGAAAAAAGACGGGCCCAGCTTTTACAGCTGGTTGGAGAGCAGAGTGGCAACATGAGTTTTCAGAATGGAAGTGTACTAGCTCTAGGCTAAAAACTCCGAAGCGAGGCGAGTTGTGCTCAGTAATATATGATGGACTTTGGGGGTCATGTCATTATGAACCTGCGTCCTTATAAGAGAGTATTAAGCTAATTAGCGAAGTATTGTTAAAGGAACACGCCGATTTAGCTTATTCACCGTAACCCCCAGAGTAACACAAGTCGATACATACCCTTCTCATCTCCGTGTGTGCTGTAAAGCTGTCTGACGGCTCCAGCGGCATCAGCCAATAACAGAACAGGCAGGTGAATGGTTCCAGTAATCCTACTGCTCGAATAGCGCAAAAATACGACACAAGTTCCTATTTACATGTTGTGATTTGAGTCACAGCGTGCAGTACAACGTAACATGAGACACAGCCATCTTCTAATCGTAAACAAACCGGGAACTATATTCTCAGGCGGAAGAATATAGTACTTGGGCGGAGTGATATGCTCCGCAGCAAGCCTGTCTGAGAATATAGTTTCCGGTTTGTTTACTGTTAGAAGACGGCTGTGTCTCATGTTACGTTGTCTTTTGTACACGCTGTGACTCTACAAATCACAGCATGTAAATAGGAACATGTTGCCGTTATTTTGTCACACCGAGCAGTAGGCTAGTTGGAACCAGTTACCTGCAGGATTTGTGCGGCGCTACGCTTCGGCAGCGTCAGAAGCGCTGCTACCGCACGGAGATGAGAAGGGTATGTATGGACTTGTCTTACTCTGGGGGTTACGGTGAATAAGCTAAATTCCCAATAAGTCGGCGTGTTCCTTTTAAGCCTTACATTAATGGCTGTTTGTGTTTCAGCTTTACCTTCAGATGTCCAGAAAGTGATTGTTGGTGAAGAACATCAGCAGGAGTGGAGCTCCAGTCTGGACCAGGAGGACACAAAGCCCCCACACATTAAAGACGAACAGGAGGAGCTCCGGATCAGTCAGGATGAAGAGCCGCTTCAATGGCTGGAGGAGGCTGATGTCACCAAGTTCCCATTCACTCCTGTCCCTGTGAAGAGAGAAGATGAAGAGAAACCTCAGTTGTCACAGCTTTTTCAAAGACAAACTGAACAGATGAAAAGAGAAGCTGATGGAGAGGACTGTGGAGGACCAGAACCAGCCATGAAATTAGATCTAGATACACATTTAGAACTAGCTACTGATGACGAGACTGGAGATTCTTCTGAACCTGAGACTGATGCCAGTGCTGATTGGAAGGAGACTAGAGAACCTCAGTCAGGTTTAAACTCTCTGAATAATGATGAAGTCCCTGTCAGTGATTCAAGATATAGTACTAGTGAAAAAGAGTGTGGAGAAAAACTTTGCACCACTGGACTTGCGAAAAGACACATGAGGTCTTATACAGGAAAGAGACCATTTAGCTGCTCGGTCTGTAAGAAAGCATTTATAAAGAGTGGACATTTACAGGAACACATGAGAGTCCACACTGGAGAGAAACCATTTAAATGTCCAGTCTGTATGAAAGCTTTTAGGTGGAGTGGACATTTACCAACACACATGAGAACCCACACAGGAGAGAAACCATTTAACTGCACAGTCTGTAAAAAAGCTTTTACAGTGAGTGGAAGTTTACAGAAACACATGAGAATCCACACAGGAGAGAAACCATTTAGCTGCTCCATCTGTAACAAAGACTTCGTACAGAAAGGACATTTACAGAAACACATGAGAAACCACACAGGCGAGAAACCATTTAGCTGCACAGTGTGTAAGAAATCTTTCAGACAGAGTGGAAGTTTAACGATACACATGAGAATCCACACAGGAGAGAAACCATTTTGCTGTGTAATGTGTAAGAAATCTTTTAGAGAGAATGGAAGTTTAAAGAAACACATGAGAATCCACACAGAAGAGAAACCATTTAGCTGCTCAGTCTGTAGGAAAACTTTTACAGTGAGTGGAAATGTACAGAAACACATGAGAATCCACACAGGAGAGAAACCATTTAGCTGTTCAGTCTGTAAGAAAGCTTTTAATGAGAGTGCACACTTACAGAGACACATGAAAACCCACACAGGAGAGAAACCATTTGGCTGCTCTATCTGCAAGAAAACTTTCATAGAGATTGGAAATTTAAGGAAACACATGAGAATCCACACAGGAGAGAAACCATTTAGCTGCTCAGTCTGTAAGAAAGCTTTTATTGAGAGTGCACATTTACAGAGACACATGAAAACCCACACAGGAGAGAAACCATTTGGATGCTCTATCTGCAAGAAAACTTTCATAGAGATTGGAAATTTAAGGAAACACATGACAATCCATGTATTTTAAGACGTGTTGCGTGGAGATCCAGTCTGGAAGGAGAGGAAATTAATGAATTCTTTTAAAGTATTATGAGATGTAATCCTCCTTAAAAAATCTAAAATCCAATAATTAAAATTTTAGGTTTTAAAATGATATATCTTAAATGAAGATTTTTACTGTTTAGCTCCATGGAACTCTAAAGATGAACTTGTTCATTTTTGCAAATTAACTGGACCGGACTTATTAGGAAATTGCATATAGTGCTAGCCCTCTCATAAATGGCAGCTGTTCTGTAGTGACAAGGAATAGCCACCTAACTCAGTCTCCCAGCAGACTCTCCAGTCTTCACTCCTACGTTTGAAGAACTGTGACATTACCGTTAAGGTTGGATACTGAACTTTTTTGGGTACTGACCAAATTACGTCAGTATTACCGAGGACAGCGCGTAATTGCAAGGTTATGTCCTCTCTGCACGTTGACAGAAAGCGGAGCTCATTTTCAGTACAGACGAAGCAAACTATATCATGTCTGCAGTTTTGTTCAAGTCAAAGTGACTCAAGCCAGTGATGCGATTGCAAGTGTGGTTACAGACGCTGTTTGCGTATATAATATAATGTCGCGCCGAAAGTGGCTGTTGACGTTGCACTTTCTCTGAGACAGGCAAGGCCAACAGTAGTTTCTATGCCCTGGTGAGTGACTGACAATAGCACATTTGTGTTCAAATTTGTTTAGTAGTATAAACCCCCTGAGATAGGGCTGCACGATTATGGCCAAAATGATAATCACGATTATTTTGATCAATATCGAGATCACGATTAGTTTTCATGATTATTTGTTGATTTTAACCAAAACAAATTGTATTGTCACATAGGCTAATTATAACTGCTTTCACATCCATATTGTGCTACATTCCTCCTTTGTTGAAGGATACTATGAAGCAGTATGCCATTTCAGCTATAGTGGGACCGCTTTCAACACATGCGCATTTGTCGTGAAAAGATACAGGTACAACGCAATTTTCTGTTCATCTTAACGGCGCACGTTAAATTGCCCGGTATCTACCGGACGAAATAGCAACGCGGATTACGGTGCCACTTAAATGTCTGCGTTGCGCTCTGATGCTCCAAAACAGACCTTAGAGGCAACAGAAACTTTGCTGCATGTCACACTAGTAAACACTAATAATACGTTACACAGCAGGTAACGTTAGCCTACCATTAGCTAGTTACAGTAAACACTAATAACACTTTATACAGCAGGTAACGTTAGCCTACCGTTAGCTACAGTAGTAACTGGATTAAACACGGCTAAAATGCTGACAGCTAAACGGTGTAGTGTGACTGTATTTCACTGGAGAGGATTCCAACAGCAGGACATACAACAGTCTGCCGCTAAAGCTATGAGCTAACAGACACAAACTACTGCTGTTGTCTGAAAAACAACACTGACCGATGTTGCGTTTACTGGTAAACTGGTAAACCTTGGAACCGACTTATGACCGACTGCTATCTGTTGTGGAATTTTCCTCACGTTACTCTGTCCTCTGACTGTCTACATCTAGAAACTAAGCTTCGCGGTGCAGAGAACAACTCTGATTGGCTCATGGAGGCACATGATCAGACCATGGTTTACGGAGCTTTGGAAAAAAAAAAACTTTGATACAGAGCATTCTATGAACAGATTGAATCATTTTAAATATCGCTCGATCACGTGAATCTGATCGTGGGAAGCCAAAATCGTGATCGTGATTAAAATTCGAATAATTGTGCAGCCCTACCTTGAGAAGTATCATCTCGTTTTTGAGGGGGTCCCAACATATAACACAATAATTATATAACCGAGAAGTGAAAAATCTAAACAAAACAAAAAACAAACTAAACAAAAACAAACTCCACCAACACCTGCATATGTTCAACAATACATTACAACCACCAAAAGGCCAAAATGGCCAATAGTAAGTAAATAAGTAAACAGTAGAGTATGAGTGAATATCTAACTACAGTCAAATATAAACAGTAGATATAAAAATAACATGCATCTTTAATAACAGAGGCAGTTTATCTTAAAGTGAGCAGACACAGCATGTTTAAACAAACAAAGTAAAGAAATTGATCTTATTTCCACAGATGCATTATTCCAATCTGCTGGAGCCTTAAACTTAAAAGCTCTTTTGCCAATTGTTTTTTTTAACTCGCAGGACAGAAAAGTTGAGTAGAGTGCCAAACTTCATAGTTTGATGTATAAGATACAAGGTACTGTTGTAAATGAGGGAGGATAATTTAAATAAATATATGTATTAAACATTATACAGTGATGAGTGAGATAAGGACATCCAAGAAAAAAATCTACAAAGTCTATTATATACTGTGTTAAGTGGAACAAGGTCTGAGTTAAATGCATTTTGATATACAACATCACAATAGTCAATCATTGGAAGTATAAGTTGAGAGGCAAGTTTTATACGAACACTGCGCGTAAAGCAATTCTGAGCTCGATATAAAACGTTGATTCCAAAGTTCACTTTACATAACACTTGCTCGATGTGTAATTTGAATGGGAGTTCATTATCAAGCCATACACCCAGATATTTGATCTTATCAACTTTATGCAGAGAAGAGCCATCATTACAGGTTATTACACAGGAAGCAGATTTTGATTTGAGTTTTTGTCTGGTACCAAAGTAATCTAATAGGACTTTGTTTTGTTAAGCAGTAATTTATGTAAAAGCCGATCTTGAAGGATAATGAAGTCAGACTGAAGAGAAGCTTGAATTTGTGGTAGATTATGTTTAGATATATGTATGACAGTGTCATCAGCATAAAGTTGAACACAACAGTTATTAAAAATTGATGGTAAATCATTTATATAAATAGTAAAAACAAGTGGTCCCAATGTTGAGCCCTGAGGCACTCCTCTGTCTTGAATCAAAAAATCAGATTTACTTCCTTGTAGGACTACACATTGTTTTCTATTATGCAAGTATGAATTAAACCACAAAACTGCATTTCACCTGTGAGTTCACCATTATCTGGAGCACAAAACACATTGGTGAATTTAAGTAGGGCAGTAGTTGTGGAGTGATTAGACCTGAAGCCGGATTGAAATTGTGATGGAAAATAATTGGTAGTGAGATAATGCGAAAGTTGATTATAAATGAATTTTTCAAAGACTTTAACAATACAACATATAATGGATATAGGTCTATAATTGTTTGGGTCAAGTACATCTCCAGTTTTATGGAGTGGTGTGATGCGTGCACATTTCCAGATAGCTGGTAACTCACATGTCGACAAAGACATATTGAATAAATCAGCAAGTGGATACATAAGAATATGGGAAGCTAGTTTAATAAACCTGTTTTCTATTCCATCAAGACCAGCACCACTGTTAACATTTAGATCATTAATTACATTCTGAACCTCAGTTGGTAAAATCTTCCTAAAAGAAAAAGAACTGCAGCGGGGTGATGTAATACCAAAGGAACTTGTAGTCCTATTAGAGCTAGGTAATAAGTTAGAACAGACCAAGGAGAAATGCTGATTGAATGCTTGGGCAATAGATAAAGAGTCATGAAGTATTGTATCAGCCACTCTTATTCGATTAATACAGTGTTTATCTGATGTATTAATAATGGTTTTGATTTTTTTTTCCAAAATTGCTTAGGATTTTTAAACTCACTAGTGAGAAATTCTCTGTAGTAGTTTGATTTAGCATTACGAGTTTTTGTCTTGCCAAATTTCTCAACTGCCTGTATATTTCCCAATCAGCACAATCCCTTGTCTGATGAAATGTTGACCACGCTTTGTCCCTCCGCCTAAACAGACTAATAAGTTTGGGGCTGATCCAAGAAAGATGTTTACCCTTACATCAATAAACTCAGAATGCAGAAAGTGCCATGCATCTTGTACATCTGGTATTAATTGGTATCTGTCCCAATTAATAGCAATCAAATCATTAATAAATGCATCTAAATTTAATTTCCTATGTTGTCTAATTTTGATAAGTCTTGGTGGCAATTTAGGAAGTTTGATTTTCCATATGCAGTAGACAATTGAGTGATCATTAAAGCAGTCAGACATAACACCAGACCTTATGATTCTGTTCGGGTGTGTAACAAGTATCCAGTCAAGCAAAGATTGTGTTCTGGGGGTGATTTGAGTAGGCTCATTAAGTAATTGAGTAAAATTTAAACTATTAAGTATATGTTTTTCTATGTTAAAAGACTTATCTAACCAATTTATATTAAAATCACCCAGTATTATAAATTAATTTCTACAGGAAATGGAATTAATAGTAGCAGTCAGACAATTAAAAGACTCTACAGGTGAAAAGGGTGGCCTATAGATACTACCGATAGATAAACATTTATTCGTGTGAAAGATTACCTTAAAGACACATTCAAAATGTAGAGGCTCAATTGTGGGTATAATTAACTCCGAAACAAGATCAGAGGAATCGTGAATCACCACACCTCCACCCCTGGAGCACCTGTCAGATCTATATAAGACATAATTTGTGAGGTTTATTTCGTTATCTGAGATGTTACTGTTAGGCCATGATTCAGACAGTGTAATAATATTAGGGGTGATGGATTACAACAAATACAACTAACAAACCTAAATATTAAAGTGATTGAATACACTGATGCAATACAGGGTTGTAAAGGTTCCGTAATTCATAAGTTAGAGCAGTACAGATACACAGTACACACATAGCACATAGACATACAGAAAAACCCCACCAAAAAAAAAAAAACAGCCACACCATTTCAGCAACAATGCAAAGTGCTTTACATAAAACAATAAAGAGCAATTAAAAACGGTCATGAAAAGAAAATAGGCTATAATGGAATAATGTACAAATATTAAAGTTACAGTGCAGATTAAGACATTAATAATGATTTGATTTAATAGGTTGTAGGGACAGGTTTGGAAAGGGGGGAGGGAGTTTTTTTTTTTATGTTTTTGTTTGTGTTTTTTTGAGTGTAAAATCTAAGTACATTACAAAATGTAAGTATATAGAATAAATAGGTAGAGATGCACAGATTGACCGGCTGGTGACCGGAATTGGCCAATTTTCATGTGATCGGCCATGACCGGGGACCAGCCGGTCAGTCTGACATATGCCGGTCAAATGCTGTAAATAAATACAGCGTTTCCTCTATGCTGATGTTTATGCCGCCACGGTATCAGAAATAGGGCAGAGGCACAACAGAGTTTCCGCTATGTACACCGCGCACCGCCGCTCCTTCAGCAGTTTATGAAAAGTCATAAAGTCGTAATTACACAACTCTGCAGAGCCGTCTGCTCCACTGAACCCAAGCGAACTGTTATCCGCCCCTTTTGAGTGCTTTAGGGTGAGCGACTGGAACAGTGACGGGATGTCATCACTCGCAAAGTCATAGCAACCAAATAAACAACAGGGCTAGTACTAATTGTCACTCAATCTTAAGCAAAGTGACAAACGGCGACGAAAGCCGTGGCATGAAATCCTCAGTCACGCGGGGTCCCCGTGAAATATGACTGCTACAGTTTATTGGAAAATAGCATTGTTGACACTGAATTTGATGAATTCACTGTTTATCAGACCCCAGATGAGACAAGATACTAACAAGAGGCATCTTCAACCGCGCGAAAGATTAAGAACTACCGCGAAAATCCGAACGGTCAATATGACCGTGTATGGCCGAAATAGGTAGAAGTGATTGTATTTTCTTTGCCTTTCGTGTAATGTATATAAAAACAATTTTAAATTAAACTACAGACTCTTTTAGGAAAAGTCAGGCAGCAGCAGGATTGTATTTATTTATTCAGCAAAGTTATTACACATATAAATTTCAAAACGGTCAAAATGACCGTAATGGCAGTTCTAGTGTTAAAGAAAAGATAGAAAATAAATATTTGTGTATGCTGTAAATCTGAAATCGTAATTGGCTAAAATCGGTATTGGCAGGTCAAACTCAATGAAAAAATGGAATCGGCCTAGAAAATTGGAATCGGTGCATCTCTAATAAATAGGTGTGGAATTATTTTTATAACTGAAATAGATTTTCTGGTTATTACAGAGGGAAAGTACAGAAAAAAGTACCGTTTGGTACCGGAACTGAACTCTCCCCTTTCACGTCTTCAAGTTAAAAAAAAAAAAAAAAACTAAATACCAAAATGCCCAAAAAATTATCTTTTAAATATGATCTTTCGATATGAGCTGTGTGGGAAACCAGGAAATGGTGAGCACCCGTAATCTCCAGAAATGGCAAAGATGGTAATTCCTCATTTCCGCCAACTGCGGAACGTCTGCGGATCGGCTCCGCTGCGTGTCAGCTCCGTGCTCTGCCGTCCGTCAATAACCACCAGCTCCGGATTTGTTGCACAATGGCTGCGGCCATGACTGACAGCTCTCAACAAGTCACGAGGACCCACGAGATCGCCCAAATTCAGGTATGATCGCGCGATATGACAGGATGTAGTTTCTATAAACAGAACCACAAAACCCAACGACGGTAGCCGTTTCCATCCATTATGGCGTTGTCAAGGTGTAGTGCAGGGAAATATGATCCGCCGTGAGTACGGCGTATTTTACTTTGAAAATTAACCGGATGTTTTATTTTGTTTCTGTGCTCGACTTCCTGTCCCGCACTATCTGCCCTGTGCTGAACTGCTGCGGAGCTCTCCGGCGTCCGGCAAAAATAGAAGCTCTGCGTATCAGCTGGGACGGGCAAATAAATCAGCATGGAGTGAACTTCGGCAATGTCCTCGTCTGACAATTTCCTCTGTACTGCTTACGCAGTCAGCAAGTAATAACTTCTAATTTCCTAGATGGGCCCTAGTAGTTTAATTAACTAGTAAAGGAAAGGGTTAAATAGCAACAACCAAAAACCTACACTGTGCTGTTTTTGTATTGCTCATATTTCTTTGTTATATTGCTTGTAGAGAGAGAGTACATTTGTTACATTTTGCTTATTTGATGATTGCCTAAGTGTGAAGTTCTGTGATGTCACCAACCCTTATAAAAGTACCAACTGCTAGCGTTCTTGACTCTTCCTCTACTCCAGAATGAGCCACGACTCTACTCATCTCTCAGCAGTGGTCTACCACAGGAAGCACCAGAGACACAAAATAACACCCCAAATCCCAGAAAAAAGCACTTTAATCAACCTCTATTGTTTGTTTATTCAAGTTATCGGATAGCCACGCTGCTAAATTGATGTTAGTCTAGGCTTCACATCGGCACGCTCTCTTGCAGGTAACTAATCTAACCTGGCACCTTAACTTACACAGATTAACTTTAAACATGTAGACATACACACTTTAATAGTAAGCAAACTTCCCATTTTACACCCTTTTATTTGACTCCGACATGGAACATGCCGTGAGGAGACTCAAGTCTCTTTTCAAATGTTCTCTATCTAGGCCAGCCCACGTGGCGTCAGTCTCGCTTTACCTGACCCTCCTCCAAAGCATGCTGAAGGAGGGTCTGGCTACTCCACACAGCATTTGGAGGATGGGAGAAAAATGTGCTCTGGTCTAATGGCAATTTTTTAAACCAATCAGAATCGTCGTTGGTGGCGCTAAGCCCGCGCAGAGCCGCTGCAAAATAGTCTTGTGTGAGAGAGAACTCAGATTGGACGGATAGTCTAGTTAGCTGTCTCAATTTACCCTTCAGAGATCTGAGGAGCAGTCAAAAATAGTCCTCATAAATCCACCGAATTTAAAATTCCAACCCAAAGAAAGCGGAAGGAAAGGGAAAATACACGCATTCCTGCGGAATTTCCTGCGGCACCGGAGCAATCCCGGAAGTGGAACGTCAAGACTAATGTGGCCTTAACAAAGATATAGTCGTCTTTTAATCACATGCCATTTTGTCCTTGTCTGTAAAAAACACACTCATATACACATCTCTTTTTCTCCTTAATAGCTCAGATGTTTTAGTTGAGTTAGATATTGTGTTTTTTGCTTTATACATTTTGTGAATAAACGCTATGGAAAATACATGTCTATTTAACTTTGTACCAAAGGAAAATTTGCCTACATCTCCTGTGACAAGAAATCTGAAATCTTTCATCTTTTTGCTAGTTAGTGATTTGGTAATTTTGGTTGTAGTTGAAAAATAAATGATAAATTTAATTATTCATTCCAAATCCAAAGATAATTTAGTATATATAATGAGACTTAAGTCACTTAAATGGCAATCTTTTCTTGGTATTTTTAGGTGATGCCCCACAAGAGGTGACTTAGTTTACATGAAATCACATTGTTTAATCATGATAATTCCTAATTATTTTGATGATTGATCAAATCGACGATTGATTAAAGTTTCTTTTTTTAATGCGTTTGGGAAAAATGTATATTTATCAGGATGTAACAAAATGACGGAAATAAATCTAACATGGAACCAAGGACCGCTAATGCAAACTGTGCAGCCCGGTGCCAATTTTTGGAGGACACCCAGCTAGTGTGTCGCAATTTGGTGTGTGGGATAATATAGTATCTCCTCATCAAAAAACTAGCCTTCAGCTGTCCTGTCAATACAGGCCTAAACAGGCCCAAAAAAATAATCTTAAAAAAAAATAGCTACTTCTAGAAGTAATAGGTTGACATTGTTTCATTAACATTCCTTTCATCTAATAGGTCTAAATACATTTTCAAGGAGATTTGGTTCAAGAACAGTACATTTTGTGCATAGTTAAAGCCTGTTGTAAATATATGTAAAGGCAGCTGTGCACGACAAAAAAACTCACAAATGAGGAACTTTTTGTAGAATGACCGAAGAATCGCATAGGGGGCCAGCAATACATAAAGCTGCCGTAAAAAGCCCCAAGCAGACGGCTGCCATCACCCAATATTGCTCTGTATTTGTGGGGAGCATCAGCAAAGTCCAGCCCCCAGCAAAACTCACTCGGCATATTCTGAATGCACTGTGCACATGTCCAAAGAATGCCTCTAAAACCCGAATAATACCGGAATATTCCACATCTTAATCGGAAAATGCCATATTCAGAAAAAGACCTTATCCGATGTCCAAACAGGAATATGCTGTTTACATGACCTGTATCAAATTTGGAATATTGTCATTTTTGGAATAATAGTGGAATATTGGTGCGCATGTAAACATACTCATTGTTTCCAGCAGGGGGATTTCTAGGAATTGAGGAGGTTTGGGGCTTAGCCCGGACCTGTTTAAATGAACTGAATGCAATGCAATGTTAATGTGGCTCGGGAAAGGGAAGTTTGGGGTCCCCTGCTGGAGCTGCTCCCCCCGCGACCCGACAACGGATAAGCGGGTGAAGATGGATGGATGGATGAATGCAATGCAAAATGGCGATTGGCTTGCCAAGCTTGTTAATAGCCAGCGTATGTTCATTTCCAGTTTGTAGATGTTTGTGAGATGGCACCAACATTTGTCCCAATCATAACTGGTCTGGCAACCCAAATAGGCCAAGTTTTTGTTTCCAGATTTATGTGGTGACCTATACTATGGGAGGTGTGGGGGTCCTCCCCCAGAAACTATTAAGCACTAAGCACTATTATGCCCCTATTTCTACCATTTTCTTAATCAATGTATGCTGGAAATATCTTTATGTAAAGGGAAACAGATTACAATCCAAATATAGAAACATAATGGAATATACTGCAGTACGGCTCTCAGGCATTCTGCAATTGCTTTTAACTATTTGGGTGGTGATGGCGCAGTGGATATGACACATGCCTTTGGTGTGGGAGGCCAGGGTTCAATTCCCACTGTGATACATCAACCAATGGCCCAATCCCAATGTCCGGACTCACAGACTCACGGACTTTGGTGCGCGTTCTCGCGAAATTCGTCAGGGCTTAGGGTTGTCCCAATGTGGAATTTCAAAGGGCGTGAGGGTTTGAGTACACACTTACCGAGCCCTTTCCGTAAGTCTGCATCGATGCAGACTTCACCAAAGGGAATTACCCACAGTTCAAAGCGTTGTGTCGCTTACCGCGGAGACGATAGGGAAATCCGGAAATTACGAAGGTAAACAACAGCACGACACGCGACCACGGAACGGACCAACCTGTTGTCCTGCTCGTAAAACAAGAGTTTGATTCAGATTCAGGCAGCCGTCTCCTGGGCCTCGGCCGTGTGAAAAGCAACAAACTTAAAAGGACAATTCCCAAACCGGCAAGTGTTAGCAACATCTTTGTTATTAAACGTCGCCAAGGTAACATGTGATCTCGTGAAGCGCCGTCCCAATCCCATTTATACCTATCCGAGCCCATGTGGCCTCACACACTCGCTCACTTAGTACCTGATATCACTTAAGTCTGTGAGTCCTTAGTCCTTAGTCCTCAGGGCTCACTTTGGGATTGGGCCAATGTGTCCCTGAGCAAGACACTTAACCCCTAGTAGCTCCAGAGGCGTGCGACCTCTGACATATAGCAAATGTAAGTCGCTTTGGATAAAAAGCGTCAGCTAAATGACATGTAATATTTATTGTCCTGTAGATCGACTTTTCTAATTATATCTTAGTCAGCAGACATTTAGCCTAGACATGATTTACTCTTCCCTCCTCTTTTTGCATATTTTGTTGGGATGTAACCTCTGTAAATGTGCATATGACAACTTTTCACCTCAATGATACATTCATTGATTTGAATTAATAAAGCCCTGGACTGTAATATTTCAGATGTGTTTGAGCAAGATTTCTGATTTCTGTTTTACAACTTTCATTCAAATAATAACTCCTCCCATCTCTGTTCTCTGAGATTAGGAGGAGTTGTGACATTTTGAGAAAAACAAAGTTATAATAAAGAATAAAGTCACTATATTTAAGAAAACAATCTAGCTGCACCTTAGTCTGCTGTGCATTACGTGATTGCTCTGCTGATACATTAGATCTCAGACCTTCTGACTATACAGATCTCAGACCTTCTGACTATATGAGACAGAGTTTAGGGAAGCGGCTGTACGCTGCTCTACATCGGAGGTGGAAACCCGAAACTACGGCAGAAACGCACCGAGCACAAACGCGACATCTGCTGCAGCATGCCCACAGCAGAGCGCGTCCATTATAAATCTGAAGCTCCACAGACCACGGAAGGTGCGCTGCTCATCTCTATTTTTACAGCGAGAGTGGACGCTAGGCTACGCACGGGTGTGCTTCAGAGCTCCGTGTGTTTGAGTCTGAACCGCAGACTGCAAAAATCACAGGAGCTTCAAACAAAATCATTAGTATTGCGCTCCTAAACTTTGATAGCAACAAATACCCTGCATTCCACAATGCAGTTGGAGCAATCAACGGCAGCCACATACGGATAAAACCACCACAGCGTCACAGATTAGACTATCTGAATTATAAAGGCTTTTACTCAGTCAACATGCAGGCAATATGTGACTCGAATGGCAGCTTTCTGGACATTTATGTGGGGTACCCGGGGTCTGTCCATGACACACGAATAATGAAAAACAGCAGTTTTAGACGGTATCCCCCAACGGGCTACATCCTTCTCGGATTTGCCTCATCACCAGGGTTGGGTACCGAAACGCGGTGCCAATAGGGCAGTAACGGACCGAATAAGAACAAAAATTTCTGTGCCTCATTTCGATGCCTGACTCTTTTTTTTTTTTTTTTTTCAGAAGCGTCGCTGCACGGGACGCTACATTACCGTTAGCTAGTAGCTGGACTAAACGCAACGGTTAAAATGCTGACAGTTTACGTTAAGCGGTGTAAAGTGTGACCCAAAAAAAAAAAATTTAAATACAAAAGGGGGGGGATGGTTTAAGCTTTGAAATACCCTTTTTTTTTTTTACTTTTAATTAAAAAAAAATTCTCTTCCCATCTGGTGCTTGTTTTGTCGTTTACCAGCAATTTACTGGTGATTAATCAATAATTTAATTTTGGCCATATAACCTTAAACAAGCCGTTCTTTAATGTTGCCAACTGTCGTTTGGTGCTCCTTTTTTATATTTCATATTATTTACATTATGAATATATTATATATATATATTTTGGTTCAGGCACCGGCACCATTTTAAAAGTATCGTTTTAGCACCGATATCGGAAAAAACCCAACCCTACTCATCGCCCCATTCAAGGAGCCAGTGCATGGACAAGTACAGCAGCGATTTAATTACCATCAGTCAAGGGGCGCAGCATAATTGAATAATAATTGAAATGTTTTTTGGGAGGGGGTTTTGGTAGAAGGGGGGCGAACGACTGATCGTGCCTTTTTCCCAAGATGGCCAACATGAACATGAACCCTACTGTCTTTATAATCCTTACCTGCAAACTCAGAACGGCTGAAAAAGGTGACACATTTTATAATATATATGTAACGCTTATCAGTTCAATGTTCTAAGCACAAACGCACATTTGGAAAAACAGAAAAATGGGTTCAAATATCCAATTTTTCATTTTTGTCCACCTTGACAAATTAAAAAATTGGATCTTTAACAATTTTTTCCAATTTTCAGTTTTTTATTCAGAGGATCAGAAATTTAGAAAATTACAAAATTGTGTCTGAGCTCCAATTATTCAATACCGCAATTGCGAAATATGCAGGTCATTAACTGCATATGGACCAAAAAAAAAAAAACTGACAGACTTTGGGGTCAGAGGTGCTTGCAACTGATGGTTTCGAGGGGGGGGGCGGGGCATAGCTAGGCGGAACAAGGGAGAGAATACCATTGCAGTATTGAATAATTGGAGCCCAGACGCAATTTTGTAATTCTCTAAATTTCTGATCCTGTGAATAAAAACTGAAAACAGTTTAAAGATCCAATTTTTTAATTTGTCAAGGCGGAAAAAAAAATTTGATATTGGAACCCATTTTTCTGTTTTTCCAAAGGTCCGTTTGTGTTTAGAAAATTTAACTGATAAGCATTACACTGACCCTAATGCATGTATATATTTTATACTTATTTTATGTTCATTTTGGTGGTGGATATGAATGCAGAGGATACGGTTTTGAATGTCATTGATGTTCAGAAACACTCTTTGTTAAAGGGGTGACAGAATGATTATATAGGGTATTTCACACTGTTCCTTATGGTCTCCTAATGGGGTATGTAACATTGGTTGGGCTGAAAATGGCCTGGTTGATATTTTATTGGCCCTTATGCATCCCTGTGTTTTGGCCCTATTTAGATGAGCTGCGCGCTGATTGGTTGAGCGACTTGCCATACGCACATATTAGAGACGCGCGCTTATTGAGCGAATCCCCAATACACATATATTAGAGAAGCGACAGAATCTCATATTCCAGACACTGCAATGTTTCATTACCAAATTCACTTCTGAGACTTTTTTAAGTGAGAAATCAACTATATAAAGCTGAAATATGGGCCGTTTTACAAAATTTGATGGCTAATTGCAAATTTGGTAAGACGTGTCGGACTTTAGGAGCTCCACACAGTCTGACGAGAAAGCGGCAGCCTGCTGGGCTCCATACCCAGGGCAAAGTCACCCTTTGTGGATACTGCACTACGGGGCTCCGCGGCCAGCTGCCGGCATAACTATAATATATTTACGGTTTGAATTTCGTCACGCCACTTTGATTTTAAAGTGCCCATATTATGAAAAAATCACTTTTTCTGGGATTTGGGGTGTTCTTTTGTGTCTCTGGTGCTTCCACACACATACAAACTTTGAAAAAAATCCATCCATGCTGTTTTGAGTGAGATACAGTTTCAGAATGTGTCCTGCCTTCAGTCTCCTGGTGAGCTGTTCAAAATCGACGTCACAGTCCGAAATGAGCTGGCTAACCAAAACCGTTAGCTCGTTAGCATGCTAACGCTAATGCTAACGCTAGCATGCTACGTCGTTCTCAATAGCAAAGCACTGCTACAACACACACAAGTTCACCATAATCTACAAAAGAACTACTTACATGTGTGCCCTCATTTAGAAGTCTCCCAGCTAATCCTGCTTTGTAACTGACCAAAGTTGGAGAAACAGGCTTTCTTTTACTGTCTCTAGAGTTAGCTAGCTGACATGCTCTACATCTGAACTACTGATCATGTGCGAGTGCAATCAAAGATAGTACAGAAGAAGAAGAAGAAGAAAAGAGGTCTCACTCTGTAGCTAAAACAGAGACCAGGTGAAAAGAGGATCTGCAGCAGTGAGAGAGAGCTGTGCAGTACAACAATATGGTGTTTTTTGAAAATTAAACCATGTAAACCTATTTTGGTACAACCTTAAAATACAGTTATGAACCTGAAAATGAGCATAATATGGGCGCTTTAAGGCATTTTTATGAACGCAAGGCGTCTTTGTAGGACCAGCAGCTGCTTGCTATATGTCCCATTCATTACAATGGGGAAATACAGCAGCTAGCTAGCTACACTGTCGCCATAACTAAATTATATTTACAGTTTGAATTTCGTCACGCCACTTATACAACATCATTCCCCAATGTCTTATAAAGCTAACCGTTGTGTCCGATTTGATTTTAAGGCATTTTTATGACGCGAGGCGTCTTTGTAGGACCAGCAGCTGCTTGCTATATGTCCCATTCATTACAATGGGGAAATATCGCAGCTAGCTAGCTACACTGTCGCCATAACTAAATTATATTTACAGTTTGAATTTCCGTCCGCCACTTATACAACATCATTCCCCAATGTCTTATAAAGCTAACCGTTGTGTCCGTTTGATTTTAAGGCATTTTTATGAACGCAAAGGCGTCTTTGTAGGACCAGCAGCTGCTTGCTATATGTTCCATTCATTACAATGGGGAAATACCGCCTGGCTAGCTAGCTACACTTCGGCCATAACTAAATTATATTTACAGTTTGAATTTCGTCACGCCACTTATACAACATAATTCCCCAATGTCTTATAAAGCTAACCGTTGTGTCCGATTTGATTTTAAGGCATTTTTATGAACGCGGCGTCTTTGTAGGACCAGCAGCTGCTTGCTATAAGTCCCATTCATTACAATGGGGAGATACCGCAGCTAGCTAGCTACACTGTCGCCATAACTAAATTATATTTACAGTTTGAATTTCGTCACGCCACTTATACAACATCATTCCCCAAAGTCTTATAAAGCTAACGGTTGTGTCCGATTTGATTTTAAGGCATTTTTATGAACGCGAGGCGTCTTTGTAGGACCAGCAGCTGCTTGCTATATGTCCCATTCATTACAATGGGAAAATACCGCAGCTAGCTAGCTACACTGTCGCCATAACTAAATTATATTTACAGTGCCTTGCGAAAGTATTCGGCCCCCTTGAACGTTTCGACCTTTTGCCACATTTCAGGCCTCAAACATAAAGATATAAAACTGTAATTTTTTGTGAAGAATCAACAACAAGTGGGTCCCAATTATGAAGTGGAACGAAATTCATTGACTATTTCAAACTTTTTTAACAAATAAAAAACTGAAAAAGTGGGCGTGCAAAATTATTCAGCCCCTTTACTTTCAGTGCAGCAAACTCTCTCCAGAAGTTCAGTGAGGATCTCTGAATGATCCAATGTTGACCTAAATGACTAATGATGATAAATAGAATCCAGCTGTGTGTAATCAAGTCTCCGTATAAATGCACCTGCTCTGTGATAGTCTCAGAGGTCCGTGTAAAGCGCAGAGAGCATCATGAAGAACAAGGAACACACCAGGCAGGTCCGAGATACTGTTGTGGAGAAGTTTAAAGCCAGATATGGATACAAAAAGATTTCCCAAGCTTTAAACATCCCAAGGAGCACTGTGCAAGCGATAATATTGAAATGGAAGGAGTATCAGACCACTACAAATCTACGAAGACCCGGCCGTCCCTCTAAACTTTCAGCTCATACAATGAGAAGACTGATCAGAGATGCAGCCAAGAGGCCCATGATCACTCTGGATGAACTGCAGAGATCTACAGCTGAGGTGGGAGACTCTGTCCATAGGACAACAATCAGTCGTATACTGCACAAATCTGGCCTTTATGGAAGAGTGGCAAGAAGAAAGCCATTTCTTAAAGATATCCATAAAAAGTGTCGTTTAAAGTTTGCCAAAAGCCACCTGGGAGACACACCAAACATGTGGAAGAAGGTGCTGTGGTCAGATGAAACCAAAATCGAACTTTTTGGCAACAATGCAAAACGTTATGTTTGGCGTAAAAGCAACACAGCTCATCACCCTGAACACACCATCCCCACTGTCAAACATGGTGGTGGCAGCATCATGGTTTGGGCCTGCTTTTCTTCAGCAGGGACAGGGAAGATGGTTAAAATTGATGGGAAGATGGATGGAGCCAAATACAGGACCATTCTGGAAGAAAACCTGATGGAGTCTGCAAAAGACCTGAGACTGGGACGGAGATTTGTCTTCCAACAAGACAATGATCCAAAACATAAAGCAAAATCTACAATGGAATGGTTCACAAATAAACATATCCAGGTGTTAGAATGGCCAAGTCAAAGTCCAGACCTGAATCTGTGGAAAGAACTGAAAACTGCTGTTCACAAACGCTCTCCATCCAACCTCACTGAGCTCGAGCTGTTTTGCAAGGAGGAATGGGCAAAAATGTCAGTCTCTCGATGTGCAAAACTGATACATACCCCAAGCGACTTACAGCTGTAATCGCAGCAAAAGGTGGTGCTACAAAGTATTAACTTAAGGGGGCTGAATAATTTTGCACGCCCAATATTTCAGTTTTTTATTTGTTTAAAAGGTTTGAAATATCCAATAAATTTCGTTCCACTTCATGATTGTGTCCCACTTGTTGTTGATTCTTCACAAAAATTACAGTTTTATATCTTTATGTTTGAGGCCTGAAATGTGGCAAAAGGTCGAAAAGTTCAAGGGGGCCGAATACTTTCGCAAGGCACTGTACAGTTTGAATTTCGTCACGCCACTTATACATCATTCCCCAATGTCTTATAAAGCTAACCGTTGTGTCCGATTTGATTTTAAGGCATTTTTATGAACGCAAGGCGTCTTTGTAGGACGAGCAGCTGCTTGCTATATGTCCCATTCATTACAATGGGGAAATATCGCAGCTTGCTCACTTTCGCATAACTAAAGTATATTTACAGTTTGAATTTCGTCACGGCATGAATATTACAGGTTCCTCAAGGTCTTACAAAGCTTAGCTAACACTTGTCCGATTTCGGATATCAATTGAATGTATTTTTGTGAATGTCAGAGTTAGGAGGAGGCTAGCTAGCTCTCATTGATGGACTCCATCTCACCGCGGCTCTATCAATGAGACTGGCGGACAAGAGGCGTTTATTTCCCCGATTGTTTGTTTAAATAACTCAACACACATACCCATTATAAGATTTACTGGAACCTGCGGGCTGCAGTAAAAGATTGCGGGCGTAACAAGCTCGCTGACACTGCGGTCAGGGTGGCGATGTAGCAACCCAGGCAGCACCAACACCGGCACTAAACTCCGACACACAGTCGGAAAAAATTTGCAATTAGCCATCCATTTTCGTAAAGCGGCCCATATTTGAACTTTATATGGTTGATTTCTCGCATAAAAAAGTTTCAGAAGTGAATTTTGTAATGGACTAGCAGAGATCTGCGTGACCTAGCTAGATTCAGAAGACTACCTGATCTCAGGTCAGTTGTGTAGCCTATGTAAATATTGGGGCGTGACTGTTCTCTTAAGGTTCCGGATTTTGAGATGCTTGCGTAAGCAACTCAGCTTTGTTGGGATTCGCCCGTTTTCAGCGGCAGTTTCAAAATATGAGATTTTCATAGTAAAGGGGTGTCAGTGGGACTTTGAGCTTCTATGTATGTCCTATTTACCCACCGAACTGTCATTATTCAACTATGACAGGGTAAAATCGGTTTTGCATTCTATCACCCCTTTAACAAAAATCTGTCTTTATTTCCCAATATAGTAAGCATAACGTTATATAAAAATATAGTGTATTACAGAACTATTATCAACTATTAACACCATAACTTTAATCAGAATCAGCTTTATTGGCCAGGTTGGCGCAAACAAACAAGGAATTTGACTCCGGTTAATCTTTGCTCTCAAAAGTACAACACTCACTTAACATATGAGAATAAAAACAGAATGGACGTCATTCTGTATACTGTTAAGTATATATATATATATATATATATATAAAAAAGGCACTCAAATGTGTAAACTATAAAAAAAGACAACCACAAACAAAAAAACTACAGCTTATCTATCATCTTTTCAAAGAGGCACAAGAACCTCTCCGTCTTGGCCTCGTGCTCCTCGTGGCGCCTCTGCTCTTTCTTGGACTCCTCGATGAGGAAATCCAGAATGGGATTTTTTTTTCTTTTTTTGGGGGGGGCTGAGGTAGTTGGCAGCGGTGAACTGATGGCTGCAGAGGTGCTGGCTGGGGATGAGGGCTCAACAGTCTCCTAAAGGAACAAGATACATCTTGATTTACAATCCACAAATGTTTGTGACCATGTCATGTAGGAATTATGTTTCTGGAGAGGGAGCATTACAATAAGAACATGTTAACATTCTGCTATTCTGAAATTCCATTACATACCATGAGGATTGGCGTGGGATCCTCATTAAAGGATGCCACCACCACATGAGGGTCGAGCGAGGGCCCTGCACCCAACACCTTATGCATATCTTCATAAAATTGCCAGGTTGCAGCGGTCCCTTCCCCCCTGTCTGTACCTGACCCCGTTTTGAGAGTTCTTAGTTCCTGGAAGGACACACAACAAACACCAAAATAATGCCTACAATCATACAGTATATGCATTCATTGCCTTGTACTGAGATTGAAGATGTAAGGGTTTTTTCTTTAACGGAACATCACATACCTTGTACTTTCGCTTAAGATTTTCCCACTTCTTTGATGCCTGCTGGCCGGTAGCCCTTCCCTCCAACCCCATCTCTTTCATCAGTGTCCTGTATCACAACCAACAACAATGTACAGGTGCACGAACAGGAATGAATTACAATAACGCTTACAATAATACAGTACCGACACAACAATGAATGGCTACAACGTGAACGCACGACTCACTCCCATAGTTGCTTTGCGGCATAGTTTGATTTAAGAAACTTCAGCTCGTTTTTTCAGCCCGAAAGTGGATCAGCCGCCGGGTTTCCTCCGGCGTCCCTGTGTGATACAGGACGGTATATGTCAAGCACGCGTCGATGGCTCCAAAGCAAGTAGGGTTAGGCACCGATATCAAACAAAATTTGCCGCTAATGGAGTTTAGTTCACACTGTAGACATGCATGGAGTCCATTCAAGGCAGGGAAATGCGGGACTGTTGTGCAAATCAGCAATGTAACGTTAGCGTAGCAAACTAGCGATTTAAAAAAACTTTTCAATTAAGAACATGGTTGCTAACATATGTACAGGACCGTGTAAAGCACAAAACAAGACAGTCCTCATTTTTAAAATCAATTACTTAAGCCGAAAATACTTACATTTATGGGACTCTCTGGTCGATCTGGCCGCCATTGTTGCCGGTTGCGCAGTGTATTCTGGGTACCCCTCGGTTTCAAGTAAGCTCGCGAAAGTCCTTGGTTTTAAGGGATATCTACCAGTCCCGATTGGCCCTACCCCTCGATTCAGAGAGTTTAAACCTGACGGAGGTTCTCTGGTCTCTTTCCAATCAGCAATGTCATCAGTCTCAGGTTCAGAAGAGTCTCCAGTCTTGTCATCAGTATCTGGTTGTAAATGTGTATCTGGATCTGAGTTCATGGCTGGTTCTGGTCCTCCACAGTCCTCTCCATCAGCTTCGGTTTTGAGCTCTTCAGTTTGTATTTGATGAAGCTGTGAAAACTGAGGATTCTTCTTGTCATCTTCACTCTTCACAGGGACAGGAGTGAATGGGATCTTGGTGATATCAGCCTCCTCCAGCCCTTGAAGCTGCTCTCCTTCCTGACTCATCGGGAGTTCCTCCTGTTCCTCTTTAATGTGGGGGGGCTTTGTGTCCTCCTGGTCCAGACTGGAGCTCCACTCCTGCTGATGTTCTTCACCAACAATCACTTTGTGGACTTCTGAAAGTAAAGCTGAAACACAAACAGCCATTAATGTGAATCTTAGCAATACTTTACTAACTGCCTAAATTGACTCCAATAAAGGACACCGGTTCATAATGACTTCATCTGATTTACCCCAGGTCCCAAACGTCCATCATACAATACTGAGCACAACTCTTCTGCTCTGCTGTTGAGTTTGTCGCCTAAAGCTAGTACACTCCCACTCCAAAAACTCATAACTCCACCCTGCTCTCCAATAAGCTGTAAAAGTTTTGTCAGTCTGTCTGAGAAAATTACAGAGCTGGAAGGTAGGAAAGCTCTGCTGCAGACCGTAGACAAAAATGTATAAGCATATGTAGGGTTGGGTACCTGGACCCGGTGCTAATACGGCCAGTATCTACAAGACCGAATAGCAACGTGGATTTCGGTGCCTCATTTCGGTGCCACAGAAATGCCTGCGCTTCTCCCTGATGCGCCGAAACGGGCGTTAGAGACAACCGAAGCATCGCTGCATGTGACGCTACTTAACAATACACTTTGCAGCAGGTAAAGTTAGCCTACTGTTAGCTAGCAGCTGGAGTAAACGGTTAAAATGCTGACAGCTAATGTTTGATGGTGAAAAGTGTGACTGCATTTCACTGTAGAGGATTCAAATACCGGGACGTACAACAGTCTGCAGCTGCCTTTGTCGGAAAAACAACACAGATTATGCGTTCACTTGAACGTCCCGAGCCAGCCTCGTGGTGCATTCAAAAGTTATTGTAAAATACCCTTTCCCCATCTAGTGGTTGTGGTTGTTTTTGTTGTGTCAGCAATATACTGTTGAAATACGTTATTGTTGTACGTTCTTGTTATTACATTTTTAATAAAGCATGTATTTTGACCATATGGCCTTAGCAATAAACAGGCTGTATTAAATGTCGCCAACTGTCGTTTTGTGTAGGGCTGGGCGATATGGAGAAAATCAAATATCACGATATTTTTGACCAAATACCTCAATGATATTGTAGTGTTGAATATTGGTGCTTTCACAAAATATTTACGCAATGAGATTTTTGATAAATAATAAACAGTAATGTTGATATAATGACTAAGTGGGTAAAGGCAAATAATAGAACAGTTACAACAGTCTGGTAAGCCTTTAAAACCAGGAAAAGACAACATCTATGCCATATTACGATATCCAAAATCTAAGACAATATCTAGTCTCATATCACGATATCAATATAATATCGATATATTGCCCAGCTCTAGTTTTGTGCTTCTCTTCTTTTAAAATATACATTTGTACGTATTGAAACATATGCCTAGCGTTGGGTATCGCTTGGATTTTTTTCAATACTGGTGCCTGAACGATTCTTTTAAAAATACTTAAAATATCGGAAAGAATTAGGGGTGCACCAATCCGATATTCGCATATTTCCCTCCGTCGCAGCACCAGGAGCCCTGTTAAATATGTTAAAACGCAATTTCCTAAATCACAAAGGCTGTGATTTGGTCACATGACTCGCGAGAACAAATCAGTCTGCACTCCACAGAGAAAGCAGCAACTTAGCACACTAACGCTACACCGTACCTTGAGCTGATTTCTGTCATTCAAACAACTCTGAGTTGTAGTTTAAAACTTTTACAGCCATTTTAATAACATGAAGGGTTTTGTTCGGGCTCCAGTCCATACATGCCGTTAATGGATACAGGCACGCAGAACTGAAGGCTCGCTTGGCAACGATTAGCTCTGATTAGCGGTTAGCGCCGGTTAGCAGTTAGCTCTGGTTAGCTCCATTATAAATATATGGAGTGGAGGAGCTACCACTGAGAGGGGTAACAATCAGGGTGATCAGATGATGTCATCACCACACCCCTCAACCTCTTACCCCACACTAGCTAGTGCACGGCCACGACTGCGGTCAAGCTAACCGTATCCCATCTCCACGGTCAAACCAGCTCACTTCATCTAAATACTTTGTCTCTGCTCCCTGACACTTCCCTCTGCTCTGCTGGTCCTGGATTCTACACAAGATATATTGCTAATGTTATGTGGCTAACGTTAATGATCACTAAAATAGCTGACCACTCCAACAGGGATGTAATGTTAACTGCTATGGTTAGCTGTTTATAAAGTGGAAGTAGACAACTTATCAACTAGCTAGCTAATCTGTCTGCTTATCAACTCCTTGAACGGATTATAGCAATGGGGGAGATCGTTTTGGTACGTGTGGAGGTGGCCTGAGAGTGTGACACGCAGACAGACCGAGTGTGAAGCTGGCCGAAGCTGAATGTTATGAAGACTGAGATAATTAAGTCAAGTAAGCAAGTTCAATGCTTCAACCGTCCGTTCAGTATAGTTAACGTTAAGAAACAAACAGAAAAGAATGAAACACTTTCTTGTTGTAACAACATCTAGTAATAACAAGAAAAATATTTCAAAACAATACCATGAGAAAATCTCATTTTAACGAGAAACAGAAAAAAAAAAAACGCTGTGTAACCAGTAACATAGCTCAAACATGGCGTTTGTGGTTCCACTGGTCACGGCAGTTTTCCCAAGATGCCGCCTGCCTGTATACACCAACGGTAAGTCTTTATAAACTATGTTTTTAATAAACTGCCTGTACACTTACAAAGTTCGCAATGCTTCGGTTTACATGTAGGGACCCTCATTATGCTACCGTTGAAGTGTGGTGCTATTTTGAGCCTCGTTAGTGGTGTAGAAATTGCGGTTTACCCTCCGCCCAGAGCAGTGTTTCCCACACATAGACTAATGTGTGGACGGTGCGGCTCACTATCAACACCGGCCGCCGAACATTGCGTTTAGTTATACTTTTTTTAAACGCTATTTAAAACACCTTCTGCATTTCCTTTCCCTGCTCTCACTTATGCCTTGCTCTCTTTCTCACACACACACACACACACACACACACACACACACACACACACACACACACACACACACACACACACACACACACACACACAGAGATAAACACTTAACGCTACTAAGACTCTTAGTGAATCCTCCTCTAAAACACATAAGCTTCGGGAGCTAGCTGCGGCTAAACAGGTTGTGAATGGTTTAGCAGCAGCTAACGTTAGCTTAGCCTCATTAGCACAGCGGTTAAAAAACAAACCTTCTCCTCGCGGCTTCGTCTCCGGTTTTAAAACCTCCTCCAGCTGTTTCCGGTGTCGGTCCATGTCTGAGCAGCAGACTAATACTCCTCGAGGGAGGTTTCTGCCGTTGTTCGGACCCGGCTAACGTCTCCTCTCCGCTAACTGCTCCGGTGTTTAGGTCGGTAACATATGAACCTTCTTCTTCTTCTTCTTCTTCTTCTTCTTCTTCTTCTTCTTCTTCTTCTTCTCCTTAGAATTCCGGCAGTGTTCTTCTTGTTCTTCTTCTGTCCATTCCCGGCAGACTATGCAGTGTTGCCGCATTGCTGCCTCCCGCTGGTGATGAGGACGGTCCACATCAGAGATCCTCCTGGACCTTTATTTTCTTAAACAGGTCCGTGGA
Organism: Perca fluviatilis; assembly: GCF_010015445.1. NCBI lineage: Eukaryota > Metazoa > Chordata > Actinopteri > Perciformes > Percidae > Perca > Perca fluviatilis. The sequence goes on along the minus strand of NC_053135.1, from coordinate 16,388,500 downwards.
TTTGACTATCAAGGAAAATACAGAAACTTAAAATTGTGAAATGTGTGTTATTCAACTTGAAAGTTAAACGAGCATGAGAAGAAATACATAAAAGGTGCAATACTTTTAAAAATAACTTTACTAATTAATAATTTATTTAATAATTTTACTAAATGAACTGACAAAAATATCCTTATTAAATTAATACATAGTGTATGCCCTTATAACCAATGACATTCAAGATGGGTGTATTAGGCTATAATAACTATTGATTACGTTACAAAATATAATTTGTACAACGTCTGTACACAATATATGTATACATTTTGTGGACGTTGTTACTAGGTAACAACTTATACATCCATGGGATAGTGTAATTCAGAGTATGATCATTCAGAGTATGTAGATTCAACACAGAACCATACAGTACATCAGGCATCGGTGAGAGGGAGAATGCGTGCGAGAGGAAAAGCGAGAGGAAAAGAGACGGCAAAGGCGACGTGAAGGGAGTTCCACGGTGAACAGTGAGAACGGTGGCTTCATTTGTTGTTAATACTGTCAGTAAAGTGAAGGCTGTTAACAGCGGGGAGACTGCAGGGCACACAGAGTCACGCACACAGCCCACCTTTTTGCTTACCTAAATCACACAATTTATGCGGTTATGTAACATAACATCGCGATTGTGACTAGATTAATCGTGCAGCCCTAAAAGAAATAGAAGAAATATGTTAAAATACACCTGTTACTTAATACTTACTTCAGTCAACCCATACAGCTACTGTTCCTTTCCTCTGAATACCACTGGCGATTTACGTCACCACGAGAAAACATGTCAAGGACAAAATGTAAAAATATGGTCCAAAACTTCCTCCAGGCTGAAAATGCTGCGCTGCATTCAGCAGAATTTCTTTCTCTATTTTATTATTTTTCTATAGTAACGATGACAACCGAGGCTGTACACATGTCTAAGACAGGATGTGTTACGTGTGACAGAACAGACCCAAACGCAGGACTAAGGTTCAACAAAAATGTTTATTTTGAAAAATCAAGGAAAGGGTAAAGGAGAGGGGACTCGGGGAAGACGGGGGAGATCGAGGGCGAGGAAGCTGAGGAAGGGGCGCTGGAAGCCGGGGTGCCGAGGAGCAAGAGAGGGGGAGGCTGGAAGCAGGCGTGGAGGCAGGGTGGAGCAGGACGCCGCGAGGGGACCGGTTGGTGAGGCCAGCTGACTGGAGACAGAATGATGGATGTAATAACTGCAGAGAATGGGGGGGGGAAAAACAACACAGAGTTAGGCAGGGGAACGGACACAGGGAAATATACAGGAGTTCTGAAGCACTTGGAGTTTATATCACCGAGGTGGCAGAAACAACGATCAAACAAAGATGGTGTGTGGATCCAGGGTTTAAATACTGTGCTTGAGTATAGCTGATGACTGGCAGGTGTGTACGGCTGGAGAGGTGATGGTGGGATGACGAACAGGTGTGTGTAATCAGCTGGCCGGCACAGGCAGGAGGGGAGGAGGGACAAACAAAGAGCCAGAGAGGCAGGGCCAACAGAGAGACTGACAGGAGAGCATAACAGGAAGGATTTATCAATCTGTCAGTATACTGTATATTATACAGCTTATATAAGGTAAAAGAGAAATTAAGACTTAACATTACAGGAGTCCTCAAGGAGGTGCTGTGGCTTAGTTGGTTAAAGTGCCTGTCTAGTAAACAGGAGATCCTGGGTTCAAATCCCAGCAGCACCTTGTTGTTGCAAAGATTACCTCTGTTTGCAATATATATAAATCCCCACCAATGATAGGCTAACTGGCCTATAGATAAGGTAGTCACTAAGATCCACAGATCCAGAGGATTCACATTTATAAAATCATGCCAACACCCAGTTTAATACGCAACTTCATTTTATACAATATATGTAGTAGGGGGGTCCCTGCTCCATCTGTCTTTCAGTTAAGGGGTCCTTGGCTTAAAATTTTTTGAAGACCCCTGCTTTAACGAACAGAGAGACCTCATTTAGTACTGCCGGAATCTGTGCTGTTCAGTAAATCCAAGTCAAAAAGTACAATTCATTAGGAGTATAAAGTATGATAATTCCTTAAAAGTACAGTACATGAGCAAATGTACTAAGTTACATTCAACCACTGATCTTATCTCATCTTATTAAAGGACAGTGGGTAAAATCGACTCTTAAAACGCTTTATTTTATTCTGAAGGGCAGAGGCGTGTAGCGGAAGTAGTGTTTGTGTTTCCGGGCCCCGGAAGATGCTACGACCTCCGTCCCATTGTTTGCATTTTAGCTCGTGTTGAGGACGGCGGGGTAAAAGGCGCCAGTGTTTGGTGTCCTTCCAGAGAGAAACATCCCAAACTGCTGCATGAGGTTTTAAAACCTGAAACGGAGCTACAAAGAGCAGGTCTGTTTTCTTTCTCCGACCGGAAACGCGTTTACTGCTGTTGTTGCAGGGAGTCCGCGCGCTAAGCTGACGTTAGCCGCAGCTAGCTCCTGCTAACGTGTGTTATCGGATATGTTGTGAGCTCCGTGTTTTTCCTCAAATGCAGGTCGGGGAGAAGTTGAGGAGAGACACTTCAACATGGACTCTGAGAGGAAACTGTCAGCTGGCCAGCGGAGAGGTGGGAGACGTTTACAATGTTCTATATTCTTCTTATATTTCTTCTTATTTAACGTTAACGTTACCCTGTTGGGGGAGAGTCATTGTTGTATGAGTTGGCTCTGGTTTATAATGCCATGTCACTTTTATTGTTATCTAGTTTGAAAGTCAGTCACAACTGAAAAGGTGCATTAATAAGTAAAAGCTACTGTCAATGCCTGAATTGGAGGACAGGAGGTGCTCCACTTTTCTCCACAGCTGATAAATGAACCACACTTAGGAAAGGTCTGTTATTGTTAGCAACGGTCTGTTATCAAGAATTAGCAGACTGCAGAATAGACCTTTTCACTGCAGACATGTTGACATGTCATAGTAGGAAAAGCACAGGCGTATTTAAAACCATTAAAGCCCATATTGCAGGGTTTATTTTCTAAGAAATTTTTGCAATTTGCTTGTTGGTAATAAACATTCGAACGGTTACCCAACAACATCAAATACAATGGATGTCCCAAAACGGAATAAAATATGAAAAAGTAGTACTATTTTACAGCGGTTTCTCCTTTCCCCCACAATGCATTGCGTGACGTCACGTTGGGCAGACGACCAGGCGAAAGCCCCGTCTCGGTTCACTGTCACGGTCACGGTCTCTGCCACTGGTCTGGCAAAATATGGCTTTTGGTCTTGACCGAGTCCATGTGTCTTTATTATGTGTATAATAATGGAGGGAAAGTGAAACACAGCTTGGACGGGGATGCTGTTCGGCTTTTCACAAGTTTAGACAGCTATTATAGCTATATAACATTACACACAAAGCTAACTGGCTATAGTTAGCCTGTACGTATGCTAGCGGGATTAGCTAACGTTGTGTAGCCAGCCAGCAACTTCGGCAATCGGCAGTAGTTTCGGCGAGCTAACCACGACAGTATGTCACCCACAATCAACCTCTGCTGCTAAAAGCAGTCAATCTGCAGTGATGTTTGAAATTGAGACACGTGGATGTGTTAGCTGTCGTAGTTAGCTCGCCGAAACTACTCGCGAAGCTGCTGGCTGGCTATGCAACCTTAGCTAATGTCCGCTAGCATACGTACAGGCTAACTATAGCCAGTTAGCTTTGTGTGTAATTAACAAAAACCATCTCGTAGGAGCGAAGTTTAACGTTTCACTAAATAAAATGATGGTACAAAAGGAGCACTAACGCCACAGGTCTTATGTTGACAACGTGGACGCAGATATAGAAAACTCCGAAGGCAGTCGTAATATTTACCTAGCCGTCTAGGCTAACGCTGTTGCGCTAACGTTAGCGAAACGTCGGAGTAGCGTTACCTAGCTGTGTAAACTTGCGAAAAGCTGAACGGCATCCCCGTCCAAGTAATAAATAAACACTAGGCAAATATGTTGTTACTGGAGCTAGTAGGCTACCATCAAAACGTGAGATATCTAATCAATATGTGTTTACAACCGTCGGGATTTCACAGGTGGGACTGGCAAGTTAGCCCATAGCTAGCATGATGCCTTCTATTTTCTAGATCTAGATAAGTTTACCGGTACTTATCTGAAATAACGACATGATCACTTTCACTAGATATACAGAAAACATTGCCTTTCACTTGGTGCTATTCACTGACAGTAAAAACACCTCTTCCTCATCCCGGTCAGTGAACTTTACTATACAGTTAAATAAATAGATAGATAGATAGATAACGGCAGAACACAGTGTAAATAACTAAATATCGGTCTTTAATACCGTGCATATATCATCAAATGTCAAAGTCTGGAAATACAGCCGTTAAGCTCTCACGCAATCGTTACCCTTAGGGCCCTGTCTTGCACTCAGCGCAATTGCCTTTGTACACCGACGCATGTATCATTCCTATTTTGCACCCGACGCACAGCAGACTTTTCCCTCCACAGACGCACGTCGGTAAATTAGGGAATGTATTTGCGCTCCCGGGGGCAGTTCAGTGAGAAGAGGAGGCGTGTTCAGGCGCAAACGTTCCCTGGTGCTATTTTGCAGTTTCAGAAAACAATTCTGCCACAGACCAGGAAAAACCTGGTCTAAAGTCAGTGGCGCTAGTCTAAATTCAGTGGCGCGTTATTCAGAGGCTATTTTAGGGGCGCATGCTTGGCCATAATGTAGCATGTGCACAACGCGCATACACTTCTCTCATCTAAACGGATGCATCAGTTCCCATTTTTGCAAACCATACATAATTACAAAGAAAAATATTACTGAAAATGCGCTTCAGGTGCTTGGATAGATCAGGAGGCGCTTTACAGTACAGTCCTCAAAAAGGCGCAGCATTCTTTGTGGCTTGTTGTGTTTTACACAACATTTCCATGAATCATGGATGTGTTGATGACATAAATGAGTGTTTTAAATAATATAAAAAAAATTTCATAACGAAACGCAATGTGCGGTGGCAGGTGTTGATGGTGCGGTGCACCGCCCGTCCCCGAGTGCCATTATGTCCATCCAAAATTATGCCTGCCATTTTGGACAGTATTATTAATATCTGTAGTCTATACATCTATACGCTATGCGAGAAAAGGCGGAAATTATAATTAAATTTGCAGCAATTCCCAAGCATGTCTGAAGTTTTTTGCTTTTTCCCCCGCCAGTTGTCATGATTCGGCGTAAAGAACAACTGCCAGGGTCATTAACATACTGATCAGCATTCACGAGGTGCTTTGCATTGACTATTTATGGTTAAAAATGGGCGTGTACAGGGCGGGATAAGAGGCTGGTCCATGTACGCACGCTTGTGGGTAATCTTTGATTTATAAAGGGATCATTGCTTACGTACGCCATTTTTGGCTTTTGGGCGTACGTACACTTTTAGTAAAAATGAGACTCCTGGGCAGTTCAGTGCTTGTGTTTGGTTTTTGTACCTTCATAGTGTTTAAAACTTTTTGTGGCAGCAGTAAAGGCAAAGATGTTTCCTGGTAAGTGAAAAGCAGACAAGAATGATCAGCGGTAACCTAGTTGTCCACCATAGGGTGACGTTGGGTTGCTTTTCTCCAAAAGATGAATCATTCACAACTTTTTGTTGCAGGCATTCACAATAAATGAAAAGACCTGCGTTTTCGCCCGATTGTATGACAATTGTATGATTTATGATTGTAAATGAATGCTTATCCAGCATTGGCAACATGCTGCTAATCTCCCCATGAGTGGTGCATCTTGTCTAGCAGCTCCTCCAACTTTTAGACACACCAGCTAGCAGGGCCGTTTCTAGCCATAAAAAGGTCAGACTTTTTCTTAAGGGCAACACTGTTGTTGCCAACTTGGCCTTTGGTTGTGGTGTGACTGATTTGCCTCTAGTGTCTAATCTTTTCTAATGAATTTAAATAAAAAGGTTGATCAGATAATCATTTTCAAAACATTCAAAACTGTTATTTCTTTTTCAAAAGGTAGCAATTCATAACAAACTAAAATCAACAGTGTTCATGTGATTTCATACATTAGCAGTGAAATAATGAATGCATAATAATCAAACCGTGATTATTTTTCAGACCATAATCGTACCAAAGAAGTCAATAATTGTTGCATCCCTAGAAACAACAGACCTGGACAATCCTCATGCTTCTTTTGAGCTACCAGTGTGACGGCATTTTGCCTTCCCCTGTGAGTTATGTAACAAACAATTGTTAAAGCTTGTTGGCTCCGACTGGACTTCATGGTGCATTCAGCTGACCCTCTTTAAACTCATATTGCATTCATGTCCCCCTTGTTATTGTGTCAGTGCTGGAAAAAAAATCTTTTAAATGGAAGATTGAATTAAAAATCCTGACACCCCTATTTATTATGACAGTGAATAGAGCTACTTATACTATATAATACTTATCAAAGTATTGTTAAGATTCACCTTAATAGCTGCTATTTTATGTTTCAGCTTTACCTTCAGATGTCCAGAAAGTGATTGTTGGTGAAGAACATCAGCAGGAGTGGAGCTCCAGGCTGGACCAGGAGGACACAAAGCCCCCCCACATTAAAGAAGAACAGGAGGAACTCCGGATCAGTCAGAATGAAGAGCAGCTTCAAGGGCTGGAGGAGGCTGATATCACCAAGTTCACATTCACTCCTGTCCCTGTGAAGAGCGAAGATGATGAAGAGAAACCTCAGTTTTCACAGCTTCATCAAATGCAAATTGAACAGATCAAAACAGAAGCTGATGGAGAGGATTGTGGAGGACCAGAACTGGTCATGAAATCCGATCCAGATACACATTTACAACCAGAGACTGATGACGAGACTGGAGATTCTTCTGAATCTGAGACTGATGACAGTGCTGATTTGAAGGAGACCAGAGAACCTCAGTCAGGTTTAAACTCTCTGAATAATGATGCATTCCCTGTTAGTGATTCAGGATGTACTACCGGTGAGAAAGCAGTTAGCTTCTCTGAGTATGGGAAAAGATTTGGCACCAATGGAGATGTGACGAGGCACATGAGATCTCATACAGGAGAAAAAACATTTAGCTGCTCAGTCTGTAAGAAAGCTTTTGGACGGAGTGGTCATTTACATAGACACATGAGAATCCACACAGGAGAGAAACCATTTAGCTGCTCAGTCTGTAAGAAAGCTTTTACAGTGAGTGGAAGTTTAAAGAGACACATGACAATTCACACAGGAGAGAAACCATTTAGCTGCTCAGTCTGTAAGAAACCTTATACGGAGCGTGCAGCTTTAAAGATACACATGAGAATCCACACAGGAGAGAGACCATTTATCTGCTCAGTCTGCAAGGACGATTTTAGAGATAAGAAAGGTTTAAAGATGCACATGAGAATCCACACAGGAGAGAGACCATTTAGCTGCTCAGTCTGTAAGAAAGATTTTATAGAGAGTGGAACCTTAAAGAGACACATGAGGACCCAACACGAGAGTGTTACAAGCTCCCCCCTTGTTTTGCTTCTCCCTGTCTGCTCTACTCAGGTGATCCTGATTTAATCGTTAGTGGTTGGCTTAAGGAAGGCTGGAGGACTCTTTCAGACTGAAGCAGCTGTGCACCAGTTTGTTTGTTTATTTATTTGGGGATTGAGGTCTGAGGGGTATGGCACAAGACCAAGATGAAATTTGGAACTAAATTCATGATATTTGGATATTGTACTATAAATACAGATGTATAAATAGTAATTGATAATGAAATAATTGAAAGAGTCTATGAAAATAAATGTCTGGGTGACCACAAACTGTGCTAGAAGCCCCGTATTAAATATCTGTGCATGAAGTTGGCCAGGAGCATTGGTATATTGAACAAAACTAGATACATATTGAACCAGAATACACTACATACTCTGTACTACATGCAGCTACGCTGTAGCTAAATTGGAAAGAGAGGACTGTGAGTTTGCAGTGAACATGCCGTTTTTTTAGGTCGGGTAGAGTTGACGCTCGTATGTACCGTAAGTAGAAAGACGTGAGTTTGGCCACTTCTTCGTGACCTTCTTCTGAATGTATTGACTGGAACCCTCTGAAGCGTATACTGCCCCCATCAGATCCGGAAGTGGCGCAGCGCCGATGCTGCTAACACTGGCATCATCGCCAACGGTGCCAACGGTACATAAAAAAATGGGCATTGTCGGTGTTTTATAATTTTAGAACACAGTATTTTCGTCAGGCACTTCGCGGCTTTCACACAGCTCTACGAGCGAAAAACGTGGCGTGGTGCTGCGTTTCACAGCGGCGGCGAGAGGAGAAAAAAACATTCGTGAGCGGCTATGTATTCACAGCGGCGGCGAAAGAGAAAAAAACGATGGCGTGGGGCATATAACCCGTTCATCCCCCATTGGGCTTCGTTCCTCTAGTATGCGTGCATATACATGCAGAGCTGCGTAGCGATGTTCAAGTTAAGTAAGAGATGTGATGAAAGCGATGTTATGCAGGATTTATGAATGGGGTGTATGGATAGTGCGTTACGAGCGGTAGGGTAATTAACGGAGGGGGTCATTCAGTGTGTGCTGGCCATCTGCGTTCGTCATGGCTATGTTTCTATTTATTAAAGTTTTATAAAAAAACGAGTGTGTTTATTTTCCAGTGTGGTGCAAACATAACCGAGATGTGTTTTTCTGTTCATGCTGGTACGAGTTATGTTTTTGTTTTATTGAATCGTTATCGAGATAAAACATAACGAGAATGTAAGTTTTTAATGTGAGTAATGTGGTTCCTGTTATTCCCACGCTTCCCAAACGCTCGTGTGGGCGCGCCACTGTCCCTGTCCACGCAATCACATCAACGGCTTTACTGCACTCTAGGTAAGTGAAAGTAGGTCAAGTTGTAAAAAAAACTGCCCCTACCAACACCAGCTTTACTACACTCTAGGTAAGTGAAAGTAGGTCAAGTTGGCAAAAAAACTGCTTCCAACACTTGGTAATTGATAAACTTTACTACACTCTAAGTAAGTGAAAGTAGGTGAAGTTGTAAAAACTGCCCCTAACCACCGTGCATTCTTCCACCATTTGTTATTTCACATAATAAGTCCATCCAACCATTAAGGGGTTTCCCATTTATCCTGGCCTACTTTACCCATTTAATTCGTTCCAAAGCGCAAAACACACCAAAAAGTACACACTCAGTTACCATGGAGATGTATTCTGTGACCTGACCAATCCGGGGGCCATTTTCTGTTTACCCAACAGTGGTTTTACATTATTATTTTCCATTATTTATTATAATTGTTGCGTCCTATTGCTGTACTATACTAGTCTGTAGCTATTATTTGTGCATATTGTTGTAAGAGTTTGTTGTGTTCTGGCTGATGTTGAGCTATAGGCCTGCACAACCCTATCACCCTGTCCAATGTGTTACCCTGTGTGTTTTTAGGTTGTCCTAAGATCCACAAATGCAAAACATTACATCTACGCCCTACCGCGATCGTTTCCACTCCTGACCTCCCACACTACGTCCGCATGCGTGGCGCGCTGTGTGCCATCCCCTCTTTCCGTGCGCACAACACAACCACCCTATAATTCCATCAAACACACATCAAGACAGCATAAACGCGCTTACTATCATTAGTTTAAATACACATGGTATGGTCTTGTTGAGATAAAAAACCACGTTCCTTATGGTCGGCTAAAGTCCATCCGTCCAACCACCTCCCAAACCTCACCTTCTCACATCCGCATAAACAAGACTTAAAACAAAAACTTCTCTCATTTGTTTTAAAGGTGGCAGTTTTGCTGGCGGGAAAAGGCCTACGGCAGAGGAGGAGTTGCAGCGAGGGTGACATGATTTGGGATGGAATTTTGGATTAGAGGAAGGGACGTGTGTCACGGAATATCCATTGCGGCCTCGTCGGCATCCATGTTGTTCCATTTTCTTCCACTTTCCAACCCCTTCCTTCAACCTTTCTCCTTACTTTCCTTCTTCCTACTTTTTTTTTTCTTTCTGGTGTATCCTCTGGGAACCTGTGTGTGCTGTGGGGTGTGTCCTGGGGTCCGGCCTTTCCTGGTGTGTGTCTGTGTGCGGTGTGTGTCTGTGTCTGTGTGTGTGTCTGTGTTCTGCTGCTCCTTGTGCTGTGTCTCGGCTGGCCACCCTTTCCATTGTGTCCATGCTGTGTATTGCCTGTGTGTGTGCGTCTTGCCCCCCCCTTCTGTCCTCTCTCTCTTCTGTGTCTGTGCTCTGTGTGTCTGTGCCTCTCTCTCTTCTCTGTGTCTCTGTGCCTGCATCTGTATGCTCTGCTCTCTGTTTCTGTCTATTGTGTTTTCTGCTTTGTGTATTTTCCTGCCGCCTCTGTGTGTCCTCTCTGTCTTATTTATACCACAAGTTGTCTGTCCTTTCCTCTCTCCCTTTTCTCTCTGTGTCTGTTATGTTTCTCTCTCTATTTATTTATATTTTTCTCTGTCTTTTTTCCTCTTTTCTCTGTCTCTCTCTGCGTCTGTCTCTCTCTCTCTATTTATATGGTGTGTGTGTCTGCGCCTGTCGGCCGGCCGCCGCCCCTTATATTTATACTCTGTCTTTCTCCTGTCTCTTTATCTCTCTATCTTTCTTTTTTTTGTCTTTCTGTCCTTTCTCTCTCTTCTGTCTCTCTGTGTATATATTTTATATATATATATTATATATGTTTTATTTATATTTTTTATATATATATATTTATTTATATAATTTATGTTTATATTTTATATTTTATATATTTTTATATTTTATATTTATATGTTATTTATATATTTTATATATATTTTATTTATTTATATATATTATTTTATATTTATATTTATTTATATATATATTTATATATAATTTATTTTATCTATATATGTATTATATATATATATATATTTATATATATATATATATATATATTATATATATATATATATTATATATATATATTATATATATATATATATATATATATATATTATATATATATATATATATATATATATTATATATATATATATATATATATATATATATATATATATATATATATATATATATATATATATATATATATATATATATGCTATATATAAATATATATTATATATATATTATATATATATTATATATATATATATTATATATATATATATATACATATATACATACATACATACGTGTATAAATACAATAATGGCATTATGAATAAATAACAATAAATACAAATACTATAAATATACACAAATAACATAATACATATAAATAAATACAATACTGGCATAATGAATAAATAGCATAATAAATAATATAATTATGGCATAGTGAATAAATAAATATAAATGCTATAAATATACATCAATAGCAATACATATAAATGAATAAATACAATGATGGCAATAAATGTTAGGCTTAAATTAATCTTATCATATGCATTTTAAGATATCTCCATCTCCAAGATAATATTGATCCTGTGGGTGGACAAGGCGGACAAGCTGTGGAAGATCCGGCAGTGGATGGACCTCCTCCTGGTTAGGTTCCAGGCACTCTATGAGGTCAATGTTTTTGCTGACCGTGGATGAGTCCATGGTGAAGTACAAGGGACGCCTGGGCTTCCGGCAGTACCTCCCCATGAAGCCGGTGAAGTGGGGTATAAAGGTGTGGGTCATGGCCGAGAGCAAAACGGGCTATGTCACCAATTTTGAGGTGTATACGGGGGCCATTCAGGGTAAGGCAGAGAAAGATCTGGCTCACCGCATAGTGTCAGACCTGGTGACCCCTTATTATGGGTCCAACCTTCGGAATATATGGACAACTTCTACACCAGTGTGAAGTTGATGGTGGACCCTGCGGTCAGGGGGTGTGGAACGGTACGCGTGCCAACAGGAAGGACCTCCCCAAAAATGAGCAGCTGACAAAGAAGGCTGAGTTGAAAAAACATCAGTTTAATGTGGCGCAGCGGGATGAGTTGACCTTCTGCGTCTGGCAAGACACCAAGGCAGTGATGGTCCTCTCAAACACCACGCACCCGACAGCTCATGGGTTAGTGAGGAGGAAGTCCAACGGTCAACGCCAGACGGAGGTTCAGGTGCCAGCATGTCTTGCTGACTATCAGCAACACATGAAGGGAGTTGATCTTCTGGACCAGATGGTGGGCTACTACCAGATCCATCATCGATCTACGAAGTGGTGGAGGAGGCTCTTCTTTTACTTCATTACGGTGGCGTGCTACAATGCCTTTGTGGCTGCCAGGTCTGCGGGAGGAGCCGAGTGGAAGTATAGGAGGGGCGGCTACAAGGATTGGCTGGAGGATCTGACCCAGGAGCTGATCGTCCCTGTCACTGCAAGAAGTGCTCCCAATGTTCTCCCCACCAGCCCAACTGGAGCTTCTGCTGAGCATGACCTGGTACAGCTCAACAATAAGAGGAAGACCTGCAGGGAGTGTTCTCTAAAGCACTGCGGCACCAACGTGCGTCCTGGATCAACGCTGATGGGGTGCAAGCAGTGTAACCTTCCTCTGCACCGCTGAATGCGCTTCATGCACCATGTCCTTCCCCGCACCAAAATTTGATCTGACTGTGTGTGTGTGTGTGTGTGTGTGTGTGTATGTATGTATGTGAGTCAGTGTGTGAGAGTCCGTCAGTGTGTCTGTCAAAAACACAGGACTTTCACCGGGATCGCACCGCTGCGGTGGCAGTACCTTTGTGCCGCGCCGTTGCAGTTCCTTTGTCGGCGTGTCCCACGTGTGACGGTTCCTTTTCCCCGTTCTTTTTTTTCCTAACCCCAACCGTCTCGTTATTGTGGCGTTTCATTCCCCCGTTGTGGTGTTTCATTTCCCCGTTGTTGTGTGCCCCTGCGGCCGGGGATCGTCTGTCTGTGAAGATAATGCTGTTCAACAAGCCAAAGAGGAGAGATGTGAGCCATGGAGCTCAGAGACTGAGACTGTTCCCAGTTCCACCTCAGGACTGTTAACCCTCTCTCTCATAACAAGATGCCTTGTTCAGTGTGTTGGCATGTTATTTTTATATATTTTATATAATCGATTTATATATTTTTTTATCCCCATCTGTTTTTGAGAATCTTTTGAAAAATGTGTTTGTATGTTAGTGCTAAGGGAGCATGTTTTAATAAAACCTGTGATTCTTACCTTTACAATGCATTTTATTTCATGTTTCTATGTGCTACAGAGGCTTAGATAATAAGATTTTGGTAGACGTTGACAATTCTTAATATTTTTTCAGAAAACCCTCAGGAGATAAGGATATTTATCCCAGAATAACATAGGTTTTTATAGGCGTTTTTAGCAGGCGTTTTAGGAGTAAATGAAGTCAGTGATGAAATATGGCAATATATAAAGTCCTATACATGCGTGTGTTTCTAAAGTGGTTCTAACAGCTTTCTTTTAGACACAAACGTCCTTTCAGGGAGAAAACTCAAGACAGACCCAGGCGCTTGTTAGGCGGTTGTGTGTGTGATGGTTGGGGGGGGGGTACAATGAACCGTGGCAAATATGGAACTATGACTAGAAATAGTAGTTGTAGTAGTTCATGGTGTCAAGAATCCACTAGTGGGGAGGTGACAAGCTCAAGTGTAGTATCTGTTCTTATCAGTTTAATATCTGATATGTCCTCTATCAGGGGACAACATATTAAATGGATTTTTGGCAATGGGAGTTGAAAAAGGGGCTTGCTCCATTCACTCCACACATCGACCTGGTATTGCAGCGCCGACAGGAACGGTGCACCTTTCTTCCGTCTTGTGGAAAACCAAATAATGCAGCTGAGCTGACCGTCGTTCAGTTTGATACTGGACCCAAAGAGACATGCGTCGCAGTGGCTGGTGGACTTCATGACCAGGACTTGTGGCAAGAACGGCTCAGTTGGACTGAATGATCTGTAATAAATGAATAAACAGCGAGACGTAGTCTCGCAGATGAACTTTAGCGCCATTCCGTGTTTAGATCCCGCCCTGTGTGGGTCACTACACTGTCATTGGTCAGGTGCGCACACGCTGTAAACGATTCTATTGGCTGTAGAGTGTGGCAATCTGAATCAATAAAAATCAGCCAACACTTTTTTGTTCTCCTCCGATCTACATTGATCTCATAACATAAGTCGCCTCTGTGAACTCTGAATGACGGAAATCCGTCGTAGCGACGGAGAACTTCAATCCGTGTAACTACCGTGTGTAAACAGTCCGAGTACAACAGGTGTCCCGCAGTTGGGGCCCGACTTCAAGTGAAAGCACAGTGACGCACCGGATGCAAAATGTTTTTGACTGTAAATAAAAGTGCACAGTTTCCAGCCTGCTTCAGACAATGCTGAGTTTACTGACTAATTATTAAAAACCAGGATGTGTTGCGTGTACTATCTTAACCCACTCAGCACTAATATCCACGCACATTTTCTGCTGTGTGATGAGTTAAGCGGCAGATAAAAAGCTGCTACTTGGAGAGAAAATTAATTAAGCCAATTCAAAAGATTAAATGTGACAAAAGTTTTTTTTTTTTTTTTTACATTTGTTTTTACCACAGTATTAAACTGTGATGTTCATGTTTTGTTGTAATAAAAATGGAAACATGAATAAATAAACACCAAGTAAGATAAACCAGAGCTCCAGACTAACTTTTTGCCTTGGTCGCACTGGTGCGCCTAACTTTTTTTATTTAGGTGCACCCAAATTTTTCCTTGCGTCGCCATTAAGGCCACAATTTCAAGGTCACCTTTTTATCACACTCCATATACATTCATATATATATTATATCAATTATTTTAAACAAGAATAAGGAGTTGGTACATTTTTTTTATTTGAAGCACATTATACTGTACTCAAAGTCTTATAGCAGGTCCCCCCTTGCTGTCAAATGCCCCTCAGATGGCCAACACCTGTAATTTGGCCTTCTTCCGCTTTGGCCTTGGCTAAACCAGCTTGCCACACTCCCTCGCATCAAATTTCTGCAAGCTGGGCCCCTCCACACTGATTCTTATCAGATCTTCCACTAGTCCAGGACTAAAAATCATATCTCTGTATTTTTCGGCTGAATGGCGATACACAATATATATCTCTCTATCTCTAATTTATATTTTTTACAAAGTAGGCTAAATGTTCAGTTTTAAGTCAAAGCCACTTTTCACAAGCTCTTTTATCAAAACAGATGTGATTGAAATAAAATGCAAAGACAGGGTTTCCTTCCCAATTTGAAAATATACAGCTGCAACACATGTAAATTATCTGAAATAAATAGCCTGGGATATATTTAAAAAATATATATCGCTGAGAAAGCTCCTTCACTTGTTTTCAATAACACCAGATAGCCCAGTAGCTCATATAGGGAGAGAGGGGGAGTACGATGGACTGAAGCTACTCACAGAGTGACGGCTGACTCATTATGAACGGGTCCTGCATGGGTCGAATGCGGGTTGGCGGCGTTACATACGTCTTGTGTAGGCTATGAAATGTCTGTATCGTCACTGCGCTGCATTTTTATGAACTATGATAATGTGGCCATGGGTCACATTTCTCGCCCAGGTCCAGCAGGCTCCGTCTCACACACTATTATTCAACGAACTGAAGTTACCGTAGTTCCATTCAATAACTTCTTCTGTGTTTTTCGCCGTGGTGGCCGCAATAACAGAGAGTTAGGCTACCAGTGGAAACACTGGTACCAATACAGGTTTCCCTCTCATACTTAACCATATACAGCTGTGTTAATAACATTTAAAACTGTAGACAAATGTCAGCATGTGGACCGGCGGAGCCGTGTCTCTCCATGAGCTGCTTTCCGATATTGCAGGTGAGCCGGCCGGTGTGTGAGTGAATGGGGGCGGGCTGCGCGGAGGAGAGATCCAAACACAGGCACGGCTTTACAGAAGGAATGGGTCATGGAACGCAACATATAAACGACATCGCTTTGTTCGTGGAGAGGCAGCGGATGCGAGGACGTTAGGTGCACTGGCGCGACCTAGGAAAAATCTTAGTCGCGCCCTTACAAATTTTGGGCGCATTTGCGACCAAATTGGTCGCACTCTCGAGCCCTGTAAACACTAGTGAATAAGATAAATACCAAATAATAACTTGTATACTTCAAATTCAGAGTGTTTTCGTGGACGTTGGTGATTTCTTTTGTTTGTTGGAGCTTTGAGCGGGAGACCGTGTACCTGTGCTAGCTTGACATTAGCATGGCTAATAACGTTAGCCGACTTAATTATGTGAGCTAACTAATATTTTCCATAACTTTCTTTACTTACTACGTCTATGGCAGTTCAAGATACAGTATTGTATAGCTTACAGTAAGTGAATTAACGTTAGTGACTGTAATATCAGAACAAACTTAGCTAGCTAGCTACTGATACCAATGCTAATGATAGCTCTGATGTTAGCTAGCTACATTTTCGTCTTTGGTGATAGTTATGAAGTTCAAACTTTACTTACCTCTAAATTTCTGAGCCGCCTCCTCTGAGATTTCGATTCCTCCTTCCACCACCAACTTTTGTAAAACTTCCTCAGTGGACAGACCCCTGAGTGACATACTGAATGAACAGTTGAACCATGAACTGACTCCTGTCCTGCTCAGCACTAGTTTGACGTCTCTGGTATTAGTGCGCCGCTGTTGCTTGGCAACCAGTGTGCTATCTTGGGGAACTATATTTCGGCGGAAAAATTAGGATTTGTTTTCAGTAAATAATCCCATTTTATGTTACTGTGTGTTTATTTTCTGAAGTATTACTAGGTTGTCTACAGCAACCATTTTAGCAACCGTTTAATAAAAGCTGACTGAACCGTGATTTACAGTGATTTTAGAAGACTAGTTCAGGTGGGTAATGGGACCCATTTGTCTGCACAGGAAATGATCTGTCTGTCTGCAGAAATGCAGGGACAATTTATTGAGCTGAACAGTGATGGCAGGTTGAAGCATCTTTTTGCCACTTGTTTTCTTGTGATCTTCTGGGTGGCACTGATGAGGGAAATCCGGATACGGCCTTAAAGATGAACTGAACTGAAATAATCAGCGTTGATAATTAATTACACTAAAAATTGTAATTAAAAAAAGAATCAATATAGCTTGTTTTAAGCAACACAAAAATTATGTTTGTTAGTATTAGAACGCTGGCAATTTCGATGACATCACTGGCATGGTAGGACCTGGGAAGGCATATAGGCTACAATGCAGCATATTAAATACACATGAAAAGGAGTAATTTTAATGACATGGGTTACGCATTTGAGCCTGTGAGGGACAGGCCTGTAGTGTCTGACTACCACCACATGGAGGATGATCAGTTTCAGGCTCCACCTACAGTACAGGATCGTGTGGGGGGAAGTGACTGGTGTGTGTGTGTGTGTGTGTGGGTGCTGCCCAGCGCTGCCGGAGCATGGACACTGCAACTGAATCCATCTGTGATTGGACGAATTCATCCAATGGGATCGCCTGTTAAGTTACCTGCACGCAAAATGTTAAAACCAAAATAAATAAAGTTTGAAAAAAGAAAAAAAAAGTTTGCTGCCCGTAGGAGAGTGACCCCAGGTTGACCACAGATGCACGGAGGATTCACGAGTTTTGCCGTTTACTTTAGGCTAGTGTAGAGTTGGCAGATTTTTTCCTTGTGGTCGTTGATGGATATTGCACAAATGGATACTGCACAGATACCTCTTACTATGGAAGTAGCAGCTTTTTTCTGCGAGTTGAACTCCCTCTGCATCAACGATGTGCCCTGAGGCGGTGAACATCAGCTAGCTTCAGAGTGAGTAGAAAGGGACATTGGATTGGGTTTATAGACCTGCTGTGGTTTAGCCCTTGTGTGGTCCTTCGGGTCCCAGTGACCCGAAGGACAACACAAGGATGATGTACTTCCCTTTACTTTGTTGAGAATTGCTCTCTAAACCCTGTTTCTTGTAAAGTAAGTAAGTAAAGTTTATTTCTAGAACACATTTAAACAGTTTAAGCTGACCAAAATGCTGTACAAACAAGAACTAAGGTGCTATATTAACCCTTGTTTAGAGAGCAATTCTCAACAAAGTAAACGGAAGTACATAACCCTTGTGTTGTCCTTCGGGTCACTGGGACCCGAAGGACAACACAAGGGTTAATTAGCAGCTAGTAATGCATTATTATTGATCTGTGATATCGTCGGAGTCAGGATTTATTCATACAGTCTATGGTCAGAGTGCTAGCTTGTGGAGTTTGACTTAAGTGTTTCCAACGTGTTTAGCTGCTAGCTAGGTTGGAGCGTTTGGTATCTAGCTTGCTTTTGTGACTCAGTTTCAATGAATACCCAGTGTGTCAGTCTCAGTTTTGTTGAGCACTATAAAGCCTACACGTTAGGCTTTATTTGTGCGTGTAAGTGAACATGTACGTGTTTTGTGTATGTGACAACAACGTTACATCCAGCCCTTTGCCTAGTAGACTTGCTAGCATGCTGGATAACAGCTAAACATCCCTCTCTGTCCGCTGCCTGATGTGAGCGTTTCAGCGCTGTCTCTGCGGCAGATAGCATCGGTGGTGTCAGTACTTGCCGTTGGTCTATCGGTCGGCCCTGTACTGTAGTCTGAAAAGTCAATCATTGAGGGTATGGCCTCAGGTTTCAGTCTGTTGGACTTAACCCTCACCAGTGACCCTGTTATATCAAAAGTACAACTCTCTAAATAGTCTGTCGCTAAAAAATCCTCGCTACAGACTCGAAAGCCAGGGGCTGTCGGAGGGCTAGCCAGTTTTAAGGCAGCTAGCCATGAGTTGAGGACTGGTTTCCTTGTCAAATGTAGCCTGTGGAAATGTATGGTTACCCCAGCTGCCTTAGCCCTATACAATTCATTACTGCAACCAGGGGCAATACAGTAAGACCCCCAGACCTGTTGGTTTCAGTTTCCTGAGCCATGTCCGTTTACATTCCATGGCTGCTTACCATGCCAGTGACGTAGCCGATTGTGGAATTCCAACATGGCGGTGCCCATGTAACAACAACAACACTTTCAATGTACCATTTTATCCCTTTTAACAAATTCAGCCATTTTAATCATTGTACCAACGAGAACAAATAAAATGCATCTGTTATATCACCTTTACTCAGATTCCAGTTCAGTTCATCTTTAAAACTTCTCGTTCCTTTTGCCTCCAAATACTTGTGGGAGGCGGGCTTTTCCAAACTGACTGAGCTCAAAACAAAACACCACGTTCAAATGAGGCTGTAAATCCAACAAAGTAGTCTCATGTTTCACATTGAGCTAAAACTTAGCATAAATGCAGGCTTTGTAGAAATGATGCCAATAATAAGAGGCTAACAACAACAATATAATAATAATAATAATAATAGTTCTAAATACCTCAACTATAACTACTAATAGGCCTATGATACTACAATTACTTCAATGCTGCATGTACCCCTTCAAATGGTACAAATTTGTTCTTTCTTTTGCTTTAAATCACTTTGTACCCTTTCTGTTAGTCAAAATGTACACTTTTGACCTCTTAAAGACCAATATTGTACTTTTGAGGGAACATTCTTCACAGGTCTGGTATATCACAGCCAACAATTAGTCGAAGTAAGCCAGCAGTTTTGGCGGCTATCAAGTCCCTGTCTGCTAGGTATATTCAATTTCCATATGAGGATGCTCAGCAAACTGTGATTAAAAGACAATTTTATGAGATTGCTGGGTTTCCAAATGTGATTGGGGCGATTGTACTCCTGTGCGTCTGAAGCCACCATCCATGAATGATTACGCTTTCATCAATTGCAAAAACTTTCATTCAATCAACGTTCATATGTGAAGCCAGGATGTCTGTTCTGAATATGGTAGCCCGGTGGCCTGGGGGGGATGCACGACTCTTTTATTTTTCAAAACTGCAGCTTCTAATGTAGTAAGTGCTATCTTTGGGTAAGAAAGCTACTTCAAAAAATACAATGTGGAATGTTTAGAGAAAATAATTCATTTATTTGAAATGCACTTCAGGTTCTCGTTTATCGCTTTCAATGTGTCGTTAATGGCCAGAAATGAACGATTTATTTCACCCATCCATCTGCAAATGTCTGCCTGTCTCTCCAGGACTTCAGCAGTCAGTGCAGAGGCATGTGGTTTTGGACCAGGACGGGGCGTAGACGAGCGCTCCTGTTCCGCTGGTCTGCGTGGACAGTGCTCTGCGGAACCTTGAGCACTGGTGCTTGGCTCTGACTGATCTTTAAAAAAGAGAAAATAAAAGTTTCAATGCTCTTCATTTGTGTGATTTATTTTAGGCAGGCAACAAATCTGTGTTTGTACTGTGGCTATTTCTCTCACCATTTGCCTGCTCGGACTCCGGTACATCAGTGTCTCCCCCGCCACGAATGCCACTAATGGAGGGAGACCCGATAAGTGCGGCCACTCGCTCCTCAGCTGGCATTTATATCAGTTTGGGGTCTGACCGGCCTCCTCCCGTCTGAATTAGGCTGCACCTCATGGAAACATGTTTTTTTTGTGGCCAGTTTGATGTCGGACCATTTTTACTTGACTTTATTGGAAATACAAATATACAGTAGTTATCAGAATACTACAAGTTATATTTAATGATTTAAGTGTAAAAAATTATTTTACTTATTGAATAAATAACTTAAATATTCAAACCTCTGATTTTTAGCTTCCAAATAAAACCAAGCATTTGGCCTCCACCTGAGGCATGAGCGTCTCTATTTCTACCTCAGAGAAATTCCTTTTTTTTGCCGGATGTTGCTTATCCGTGTCGTAAATTCTAAAGGCGAGACCTCTAACCCGTGAATATATGTGGTTGCGATATTTAAATTACGATTGTTTCCAGCCGCTGCATTTATCAATTTACGACCATTCTTAACGCTCTGATTGGTGTGATTAAAAAACGTTTCATGAATCATGCAATACAGCTTATACAAGGTTAAAGAGAAATTAAGACTCAACATTACAGAAGTCCTCAAGGAGGTGCTGTGGCTTAGTTGGTTAAAGTGCCTGTCTACACTGTAAAAACGAGAACTTGAAATTGCTCATCTTACTTTGATTTTCAATTAAATAGAACAAAAAATACGTAATGGCATTGTAAACTTAGTTAAAGTAGTTACTTCAACTCACTGTATTACTTTTATTGTGATAAATTGGTCTCAATGCAAAATGTATGGTGGCGCCACTTTGAAATTGTAGTTGGACTCCAGTTGAGGCAAGGTCAAGTACTTTGCGTCGAGCGCTCCACACAAAAACAGGGTTTCCTCGGCAGTTCTGCAGGGGTTTTTCATCCACATGTCGGACATATTGGATTTCATCGAGATGAGAACCTCTAGCTACCATTCATGGATGTAGCTACTGTACGGATGTATTACGAGAACCATTAAGTCATAAAGGTGAGTAACATTATTTTGTTTGAATATAGTACTGCAAAATTGGCTTTGCATTAATCACAGGTTCATTTTCTTATTTATTTTTGTGATTGATGCTACACTGCACCTTGCCTGCTAACTAGCGTTAAGTAACGTTATAGTTAGCTAGTCAGCTAACGTTAATGTTAGCATGGTAACGTAAAACATAAAATTAGCTAATGTTAGTGGGTTTGATAAATTCCGTGTCTGTATTGAACATGCTGGTTATATCCGCTGGTTCGATGAGGCTGTTGCTAACCTTAGCTAACATTACATGGCACATGGGGGTGGGGGAGGGGAGATACCGCTTGCTCGCTCACAGGGTCTGGACCTTAACGTTAAAACAGTAGGCCTATTGCGGTTTCCCAACGTTCCGATAATATTAGGTAATCTAATGTTATATCCATGCTTGGAAGATTTTCCTAATTATTTCATGAGCTTTATTAGCTAATGCTCTTGGATAATTCCCGGGCCCTGGCGAACAGTCATGCTAAACGTTATTAAAATTCAATTACCAACTATAAACGTTACATTAAATTTCCAAAGGTCTTACATTTTTTCTTGTCTTTTTTTTTTTTTTTTCTTTGAATAAATAAATGCCGTAACGTCATAAATAAATATTTTGTGTGTGTGACTTAACAATTTACTTTGGATATGACAGTGCAGGTAACAGCATTATCTACTGTTTACGTCAGTGTTATGCTTTACGGTCTTGACTGTGGAGTGTGCGCGGTTCACGAGTTCTGTCATCCAAGCTCTGGCGCGAATCATTCAGTTGTTAGAAAAGGAAACGTCTCGCACCATGCTAGTAACAGCTAACGTTAGCTCGTCGGCTTAGAAAGTGTCTGAAGGTCTGGCTAGAGATGCGGTCAACTTGGCGGACGAGGCTGCGGGCAATTGGTCGGAGGTAACATTAAGTGAGGTAACGTTAACAGTTAACACAGCAAGCGGATCCGTATGCAAGTCAGTCACACTGAATGAAACAGCGAAGCTGTAAGACCCGCCTGCAGGTTCAGTTAACGTTATAAAAAGCAACGGAGAGAGACAGAGTTGTGTACAGTGTCGGTGTTGCTTCACTGTTGCAGGGTATGTGAATGGAAACATCCAACATGCACGTTCAACTACTTTAACGTTACCCAGATGTGCCGATCACCGGGCTCCGTATATCCCGCTTTTTTGCTAAAACTAAAAAAGAACGGGATGAATAATCACTAAAGCAATTGATAAAGCATATACATTGGCATAGTGTATATACAGTCTAAGTGTGTATGTAAGTGTGCCACAAGGCATTTGCTGGTTATGTTACAATCACTTTAGAATTTAGGTATTTTAGGTACACAAACAAAAGTAATGCAAAGTAATACAATGGCTCTGCATTAAAACCTTTCCTTGATAGGTATGGTGATCAGTTTATTTAATCTGTTTTGAAAGAGGTTTTTTATTTTTTTGGTGTATTTGAAGCCCGTTTATGGTGCTAGTTAACTGTACTGGGCCTGGCTCATACTGAAAGGTGTTCTTAATATTTTGTTAACCGTATATTTATATATGTGTATAGGACAAATTAAATATGTGTAACCCTTCTCAGTGTATAGTAACTAAGAACAATAGAGATTCAGTTCAGAAACTCATGAAGGATGGATTTATTTCAGAGCTGTTGTATGACACTGAATTAGTTTAACCTTGGTGTACCTAATAATAAACTGACAACTGAGTCTACTGTATACCTACACATGTCCCCACACAGTGTTTAATACATTTGTGCATTTTTACATCTACAATGTTGATCCTGCATATTCCTCACAAAATGTAAACAACTAATTTGTTTATATCTAAATGCTTTTTTTCTAACTGCAGTTGTCCTGCATGCTGCTCTGTGGTCAGTCCCCACCGAGAAGGTTTACTAAGGTTCTACCAACCACAACCCTCTATTGTTCGCTTGAGGTAGGTATGTTCACATGCAGAGTTGTGCATTTATATCTATAATACTCATTTGTTTATAAGGTACACACATATATCAGGGTTCAGTTTTGGTTGAATATGATTTAGAGAGGTGTTAATTTATTGTAATGGTCATTTTTGACTCTATATTATGTGATGTGTTGTACAGAGGCGTATCAAATATTTTAACCCCAATACAAAGAATTTAATAGACTGTAACTGAAGTGTTTGTCGTAGCTGTACAAGCAGCCCAAAATTAAATGGGATGAAGAAAATATTAGGAACACCTTTTTAGTTCTCAGCACCACTAATTACAGACTCCAAAATGACCATTCAAATAAAAATAGCTCTTTCAACTAGATAAACTAAAATAAAGCATTACAACCTTTATTAAAGGCTGGGTATAGACTGTTGGTATTTGAACTAAGCAGCAGTACAAACACATTAAGCATTGTACATTTTTACTGCTTAAATTTAATAAACCAACAATATAATTGTGCTATTTATAACACTTTGTTGTTCTGGATTACTTGTTTTACAGATCCATTAAAAGTAAATACATTAATTTGCCTTTTAATTCTCATTGCAGTTATCCTATGAAGTGTGGGTTCTGCGGTTTTCTGAGCTCAAGTCAAGAAGATCTATTGAGGCACCATAGACTACGACACAGAAGAGGATCTCACTGGCCCTGTATCTACAGTGACTGTGTGTGTACCTTCAAAACACCTGGCGCGTTAAAATCCCACCTTACCAGATCACATTGCAGGACTGTAAGAAGGCAGGTGACATCTTCTTTTTTCTGTGAGTTATGTGAATTTAAAGAAACTTGTACTGAGCGCACATTTTTCACTCATCTGGGACATCATTTAAAAAATCAACACACTGTGCATTGCCCCTTCCTGCGGTGTGAGTTTAAAACTAACAATCTTAAAACCTTCAGTTCACACAGAAGCAGAAAGCACAAGAATGCGAAGGACATTAGAACTTGTCTAAGAGTGCATTCTGAAAATGAAACCTGTGCCATTGACACTCATATCGTTGACCAGCCATTAGATAACTTTGTTGAGGTGGAGGCATCACAAAGTGGTTCAAGTAACAACGGTGGGGAAGAATATGTAGAAGCTGAGACTCTTGAGCATAAAATTGCATCTCTTTTTCTGTGTATGCAATCAGTATTGCATGTCTCCAAAAGTGCTTTACAGAAAATCGTTGAAGAATTTAATGATATTCTGCACTTTTCTAAAGTTCATTCCCTTCAAAAAATCAAAGAAGTGTTTACTAAACATAGTATTGAAATAGATGATTGTGTTGTTAAAGAAATTAATGATTCTATATTCCAAACCAATCCACTTATTTTGACTACTGAGGCAAAAGGTGCGCTGTCCACTAATCACAGGAGAAATCTCTATTTTAAACAGCACTTTCCTGTAATTGAACCAACTGAATATACGTATAGCACAACACATAAAAATACATTTGTGTATGTTTCAATCATTCAGGTTCTAGAGAATTTACTTGGACGGTCAGATTTTTTAGACAAGTTAGTGTTTATTAAAGTAGATAAACCTGGTCAATACGGGTCCTTTCAAGATGGCGTGTACTTCAAAGAAAACAAACTTTTTGGTGTGCAAGAGACAAGTATTTCTGTAGGACTGTACATTGATGATTTCGAAGTATGTAACCCATTGGGGACATCCAGAAAAATTCATAAGATTACTGCAGTCTATTGGGTTGTGCTCAATTTACCAGCAAAGTTTCGCTCTTCCCTGCCATTAATTCAGCTGGCTGCTCTTGGAAAGAGTGTTGATGTTAAACGGTTTGGGTATGATGCATTTCTTTATCCACTGATCAAGGATATACAGTCTCTCGAAAGGGATGGTGTGTTTGTTGAGGTTCTAGATACGTTTGTAAAGGGAACAGTTTTTTGTGTCTGTGCAGACAACCTTGGGGCCCACAGCCTTGCAGGCTTTCATGAATCTTTCAATGTTGAAAAATTTTGCAGATTTTGTTGTCTTAGTCGAGACCAAATTGCAACTGTCGAGGCAAGGAATTTTCAACTAAGAACTGTACAACAGCACAACATATTTGTGGAGGAGCTTGAGTCAAGTGATAAACAAAGTGTAAACGGTGTTAAAAGGGCATGTGTACTGAGTAAGCATTTGTCTTACTTCCATCCAATTACTGGATTTCCTCCAGATATTTTACATGACTTCTTTGAAGGGGTTATTCCAGTAGAGTTATGTTTGTGTCTGAAAGAACTGATTAGAAAAGGATTTATTACATTTGATGGACTGAATAGCCGCATAAAACATTTCCCATACACATATTCTGATAAGGTCAACAAGCCACAACAAATTACAAAGGCCAGCTTTGGAAACGGAAGAATCAGTGGCAACGGGCATGAAAATTGGACATTTTTACGTTTGCTGCCTCTTATGATTGGGAGCAGTATTCCGGAACAGGAGCCCTCATGGGAAATATTGATGGACCTTAAAGAGATTGTTGAGATTGTTGTCTCTACAACGCTATCTGAGGAAATACTGTGTTACTTGCAGAGTAAAATATTTGACCATCGGAATCTGCTTATTGATACCTTCCCTGACTTTAAGTTGCGGCCAAAACATCACTTTATTGAACATTATGTACATCTCATACGCTGCTTTGGACCTTTAGTGGACTTGTGGACTATGCGATTTGAGTCAAAGCATAACTTTTTCAAAAAAGTGGTGCATGATGTTCTCAATTTCAAGAATGTGCTTCTCACACTCTCTTGTAAACATCAACAAATGATGGCGTACTACCTTGATTGCCAAAATCTGTTCAAACCAAAACTGTACATTGGCAATGTTGACATAGTTAAAACCTCATCGTTGGAAGAAAAACTGAGGAATGTAATTGAAAAGAAGTATCCACATCAAGATTCTGTGTCCCTTGCCAAAGATGTTCATTTCTATGGGACTCGGTATGTAAAGGGCATGATAATTTCTGCTGGGCAATGCAGTGGACTGCCAGATTTCTACAAGATACTGAACATTGTGGTCAACTTTGAGAAAGTGTCCTTTGTCAGTACAAAGCTCTCCTCTTGGTTCATCGAACATTACAGGTCTTACCAAGTAACTGACAGCAGTACAGACATTGAAATCCTGGATCCAGAGGCTTTGAATGATTACCACCCTTTGGCTGCATACCCAGTTGCTGGAAAGTTAATGGTGACCCCCAGGATGTGCCTGCTGCATTGACAAAATGGTATGTGCTCTGGTGTACTAGTTTCTGCTGTTAGGGGTATCTAAAGCAAAACGGTAACAAAAGACAGAGGTTTATGGGTTTGTAGAGTGGAATCTTGGCAGCTGTTGCTTATTGTAAGTTCAACTTGTTTCTTTTATAACTTAAAATCCAGATAAGTGTTCTTACAGTTAAGTTAATGGTCCTGCACATTTTCTTTTTCTGTTTGTCCTCACAGGCTTTGTTACTGCGAGTACACATAAATCCTAAACTTATCCGGAAAGTCCAGCTGACGAAGACCCCTGAATCTTTGGAGGAACTAAAAGATGTACTACGAGAAAAACTTGAACTTGACGGTGAATTTGCTGTACAGTATGAAGACCCAGATTTTGGGAACGCAGTGTGTAACCTGATGGACATTGCAGAGTTGCCACCAGAAAAGGCTGTCTTGCACATTATTTGGAATATTGATGAATCGCAAACACCATCCCATTCATCCTCCATCTCTTCCCTTGATACAGCCAGCATCAGTTCACCAGCCTCCTCCCACAGCTCATCTTCAATTATTCGCACCTTCATGCGAAACATTTCAGAGTGGCCTTCTCCGTTTGTGGTCCCCTCTTTCTCATATGATGTGGAGTTAAAGCTCCGTAAGGGCAATGACATTTATGAAAAAACTGGGCAAGGTCTAAGTGTAACGAGAGACATGAAAATGGAAATTCTAGACAAGCTGGCACAAGAAATATTTGCTCTGAAAGCCTACCCTGAGAAATATCAAATAGTATCGGTTGCCTCTGAACTTGTCAACAAACATCCGTGCCTTAAGGAGCCTGGTAGCGGCACAGGATACGATGGTTGGACAACAAGCATCAAGTACAAGCTTGGAAACTACCGTTCTAAACTGCGCCAGGCTGGATGTAATGAGGTCAGTGTAAACCGAAAAAGAGGGAGGGATGACGAAGTTGATGAGGGTAGGTTTTCCTTGAAAAAACCAAAGCGAGGTGAAGTCAATCATGTTCCTGATCATCCAGAAAACTACAATGATGAGACACTAGAAGACCAGAGATGTGTCCTGGTGGGTGAAATGAAAAAGAAGGGGAAAGACATGGAAGTAATCAGACAGAAGATGGACCTCACATTCTCCCTTAGGAGAAAGGAAATCGTGGAGGTGGAGCCCATGGTCTTGGAAATCCAGGAGAGATGGCCTGCTCTTTTTCTGAGAGAACAGGCAAGACAGATTTAAAAATAAAATATTTAGTTTGATTGCTTTTCAAAGCTGTCAAGATGGCCACAGGGCCATCCATTGGCTTATTCAGAGTATAGATTAGACTGTTAAACCTAATTAGATTGTGAACTATTTGAGTTCAATTATTTTATGGTATAAGTGTATCTACTATCACTACAAACTCAATCATTATATGTTTTGTGACTGTTTTGTTTTTCTTTTGACTTCTACAGATTTGTGAGGAGTTCTACCGTGTCACTACTAAAGACCTGTTGGGGACCTTTAGAGCAGCCTTAGATGAGTACTGTCCTAGACTGCTTAAGCTGTACCGTGCCAGGAGGGGAGCCTGTGGTCAACACATGGAAAATCTCTTGGATAGGCTTGATGAACAGGTAGACTTAACTGTGAAATTTAGTTTTGTAAGAAATTCTGCAAGGTCCAGGGTATTTATTTTGTGTTTGCTGCTAGTTAAACATCAAAGGGAGGACATTTTTATTTTAACGTTGTGTGGTCTGTTGGCTAGAGCAGTAATTCAGCTGATTATTAGTTACTAGGAACGTGCACTTAAATCACACTGTTGTTCTACATGGTTTTTTTCCTTGAAATCTACAATGTGTATTTTGTCTGAATATCTGCTAGGGCTGCACGATATTTTGTTTCATCGTCGACATCGCAATGTGCGTGTGTGCAATAGTCACATCGCAGGACATGTGATATTAACGCTACAACTTTTATTGCTGCTTGATAGAAAAAGAAAACTTGCACGGTTCTCATTTTACATGATTGTTACTAGCCAACCCTTCCCCTTTAAGGCAGGTGGCCATGTGGGCGACGTGTGTATGTGACGTAACGTTAGTTCAACGGGGTTTGTTACAGGAACTGAGGCTCTCCCGTGTGTCTCTGTAGAAAAGACAAAATAAGCACCTAAACAATGTTATCACGACGTCTCCTAGCCATTTTGCACCGCAAAGTTGCCAGAAATATGCTACCAGCCAAGCAATAGCTATTATAGTTAGCCTTAAAGGAACATGCCGACTTATTGGGACTTTAGCTTATTCACCGTAACCCCCAGAGTTAGACAAGTCGATACATACCCTTCTCATCTCCGTGCGTGCTGTAACGCTGTCTGACGTCTCCAGCGGCATCAGGCCAGCACAGATCATGCAGGTGAATGGTTCCAGTAATCCTACTGCTCCCAATAAGTGACAAAATAACTCCAACATGTTCCTATTTACATGTTGTGATTTATAGAGTGACAGCGTGTACAAAAAACAACGTAACATGAGACACAGCCATCTTCTAACCATAAACAAACCGGGAACTACAGTATATTTTCAGGCGGAAGAATATAGTACTTGGGCGGAGTGATATGCTCGCAGCAAGCCTGTCTGAGAATATAGTTCCCGGTTTGTTTACTGTTAGAAGACGGCTGTGTCTCATGCGTTACGCTTTTTTGTACTACGCTATTGTCAAAATCACAACATGTAAATAAGGACATGTATTAACGTCTTTGTCACTTTTGTCACAATTTGGAGCAGTAGGCTAGTTGGAACCAGTTACCTGCAGGATCTGTGCTGGGCTAAGCTAATGCTGGAGCCGTCAGACAGCGTTACAGCACACACGGAGATGAGAAGGGTATGTATCGACTTGTCTAACTCTGGGGGTTACGGTGAATAAGCTAAATGCAGACCTCCAGTCAATGTTGATAAATTAATCAAACGAACAAAGCAGGCCAGCTAGTTGTCGACCACAACCTGAAAATGAGCGAGGAACAGGATGGGAGCCACATCAGGGAGCCCCCTTATTTTAGAAAAAGCAACATGCATGCCATTGTTGAGTTTAGCCTGGATTGAATAGGATGAATACAATGGTTACATGTGAGTCAACCAGTGTATTTAACTACCTCATTTCAGACGAGAAGTCACAGCACTCTCTTGCTTTTGTGTTTTGTAAAGCATTAATGTTTAAGAGTGGGTCAAATAAGAAAATAGTTATTTTTATTTTATTTTCAGATGCACTCCCCTACAAAGTTACCCTATAATTTGAGAATATTCGAGCCATTCATGTCATCATGTAAAAATTACAGTATTTTTTCAAATTGCAATATACAGTATATCGCACGGGAAAAAATATTGCAATGTCAGTTATTTCCAATATCGGTACCGCCCTATCTGTTATACATTGTCTAGGTTTCTTAAATTGTAAAAAAACTAAAGTTCTTGTATTTGTCAACAGATACCATGGTGAAATCACGACTGCAGTCTAACTCTGTAAATAGGCCCTATATTCACTGCTCTAAATAAAGTCTGTTGGTCTTTTTTTTTCCTGATTTTCAGACATCTGATATTGCACTGCATCGAAAGAAAACTTGTCTTGAAGGTCTACCCATATTTGTCCGTGACACAGCAGAGAAGCTCTTCCTGAAATGCCTGGTGAGTACAGCATGGCCAGCCAAAAAACTGAATAAAGTCACCCTTTATGTGTCTAAGAGAGACTGCGAGCTCCAAAAATAATCGGTTTGTAGTTTTATTGTTCTGGGCTGTTAAATATAGATGAATGTATGGGAAACACTGAAGAAATAAGTTCAGATTGGATCACAACATCCCTAGTTACAATGTTTGCAGTTACACTCCAGAGCCAGACTTGTGACTAAAATCCTTCATCTTGTTAAATAATATAGTTAAACGATCAGGATCTAAAAGGGTTATTAAAATGTTGTGCGGTCTTCCTGTCAACCTTGAAAAACACTTTTTTTTTTACGCCTTTTTTCAGTTTTGTTTTTGCTTTTTCAGTTTTAAATTGTAACATTTTTCTTCTTTACATTTTCTGTGCTTATTTCTACGTCCAATATTTTCTGATATAAAACAAAAATTGAAAACGGGTCAATTTGACCCTAAGTCAACACAAGGGTTAAAACTAGGGTTGAGTTCCGAAATAGGGCACCGGTTCAGACGTAAACGGTAGTAACGAGACCGATAAGAACGAAAATTTCAGTTTCTCATTTCGGTGCCTGACTTTTTTTCCCAGAAGCATTGCTGCACGGGACGCTACGTTACCGTTAGCTAGTAGCTGGATTAAACCCAATGGTTAAAATGCTGACAGCTTAAGGCCGTTGTACACTTGTGCGGAGGCTCGCACGAACATCTGCAACCTGTGGCGACACCTTTTATGGCCCTTAATCCAACTTGTATTGCATTAGTAATAAGCAAGATGACAACATAATTCACATACTGTTTGATTGTGTCTTCTTTTAACAGGACACGGATGCAGTAGATGGGCAGACCAGAGGTGTCAAGATGGGTATCCTGACTGTTTTCGTAGATGATGCACCTACCTTGCAGCCCACAGTCAACAGTATTGACATTGTGTTGGAGGAGGCCATTGTCCTCACAGATCTTCCAGACCTCCCCACTGCATTTGCCTACCTTTTCGGCCTGCTCTATGCCTTGAACATGGAGTTTCCAAAAGAACTCAAGTACACTTTTGAAGCTATTCAGCACATCTTCATGGAACTTTCTGCCAGTTGCTCACAGCGTGTCAGGAGCTTGAAAACCAAGCTCTTACTGTAAGTTGTTGTCATTATGGCTGGCCTAATCGGCCTTAGAGACCTTTCAAAAACTTTGTTTTAGAGTTGCCCACATGTTTGCACTGTTATTGTCAGGGTTTTTTGAGATGTTGGCCTGCCTGTTTTGTGATCACTCAAAGAGAAGTACAGTTATGAAGTTGAGTAACATGTTGTTGAGGCAGAGTAAGCAAGCCTATTTTAAATTGCCCAAATTACATTTGCACCGCAGTTGTGATCCCTCAGTGAGAAGTACAGGTGTTGGAAGAGACTGTTGTCTTGCCAATGTTTCTTGTGTATATACTGTATAACTTGTTTTAAAAGTGAAATAACATGCTTATGAGGCATAGTAAGTAAGCCTATCTTAAAGGAACACGCCGACTTATTGGGAATTTAGCTTATTCACCGTAACCCCCAGAGTAAGACAAGTCGATACATACCCTTCTCATCTCCGTGCGTGCTGTAACGCTGTCTGACGGCTCCAGCATTAGCTTAGCCTAGCACAGATCCTGCAGGTGACTGGTTCCAACTAGCCTACTGCTCCAAATTGTGACAAAAGTGACAAAATAACGCTAACATGTTCCCATTTACATGTTGTGATTTGTAGAGTCACAGCGTGTACAAAAAACAACGTAACATGACACAGCCGTCTTCTAACAGTAAACAAACCGGGAACTATATTCTCAGACAGGCTTGCTGCGAGCATATCACTCCGCCCAAGTACTATATTCTTCCGCCTGAGAATATAGTTCCCGGTTTGTTTACAGTTAGAAAACGGCTGTGCTGTTTTTTTTTTTGTACGCTTGTAACGACAATAAATCACAACATGTAAATAAGACCATGTTGGTGTTATTTTGTCACTATATTGGGAGCAGTAGGATTACTGGAACCAGTCACCTGCAGGTTCTGGCCTGTGCCGCTGGAGCCATCAGACAGCGTTACGCACACTGAGAAGGGTATGTATCGACTTATCTTATCGGAATCTGGCAATAAGCTAAATCCAATAAAGTCGTTCCTTTAAATCACCGTTACATTTTCACCGTGATTGTCTGCAGTTTTAAGATATGGGCATGTTTTGTGATCCCTCAAAGAGACGTACAGTTGTGTTCGAAGAGACCATTGTCTTGCCAATGTTTCTTGTGAATATTTAACTTGTTTTAAAAGTGGAATAACCTGTTGCAGTTGAGGCAGAGTAAGTAAGCCAGTTTTAGCACTTAAGATGGAGCTGAAGTACTTAATCTTCATTCAGGTTGAGAATCTTACAAGTAACGTTTTTATAACTGTTTGTTTAAAATAAACATGTTAATTGAAGTGTCTTTGTTTATCATTACAAAATAATTTTGAATTCTTAATGTATGGAGCTCAACATTTTAAGTTTGTATTAATATGAAAGTTAATTATCTGAACAAAAGATAATTAGTTGACATGACTTTATTTTGAATTATTTAGTATGTAAAACTTAAGATGTTAAGTTTGTGTATGTATGAAAGTTAAATTATTTAAACAAAACATTAGTTGGGACAACATATGAAAGTTAGTTATCTGAACCAAAGATAATAAGTTGGCATGACTTTTTGTTTTGGATTATTCATATGTAAAACTTAAGATTTTAAGTTTTTTTATCTATGAAAGATAAATTATTGAAACAAAACATTATTAGTCGGCACAACATACGAAAGTTAATTATTTGAACAAAACATTATTAGTTGGCAGAACTATTTTCAAAACGTAGGAGTTTGAGTTGGCCTCAAAACTCAAAAATCTAGTGCAGTAAGTTGCCTTGAAATTTTGAGTTTTCAGAACATTTTCGTTTTTACAGTGTAGTAAACAGGAGATCCTGGGTTCAAATCCCAGCAGCACCTTGTTGTTGCAGAGATTACCTCTGTTAGCATCCCATCAGCATGTGTACCCAATCACCATGCTACCCATGCTACCCTGGTAGCAAATGAGAAAGGATTGAAAAGGCAGGCTGTTTTGAGTGAAGATCGGAGTTCTTCGGCTTTGAATAAATAAGGACGACCATCAATCTCAAAAGCCTCTTCCATGTGTTCAATATCTTCTATATTCTCCATAGTTACATTACTCCAAGCTTCTTCTCTTGTGAGCAACTCACTCTTCACTCACTAAGCTCCTCCAACCTGCACACTGCTTTTTACCTTTTTCACGCTACAACTGAATTCCCACGGGACTTCAGCGCGAGACTACAGCTAGCCGTCTAAAACACTATTTTACTGTACAAGGCACAAACATAATTTGGTCTGTTTCCATGTAGTTACATAGTCACTAATATGGTCATAATCACTACAGTGCTCAATTACCTATTTTTGAGAGTGAAATGAAATACCACTTTTCGCCGCGAAGGCTTGAACGGTCTTCTGGAAGACATCCACCAGACCCGCGGGCACTCGTTGGATTGTTGTCGGCCGCATGAAGCCAGGAGGGCGGGGAGGAAGCAGGGAAACAGGGACGCCGGCCGGGCCTGCTAGCCCGGCTAAGGAAACCACAACGATGGACACTGACAAGACTCCTACTCACCAACGTCAGATGGATCACACACAAAATGGATATATATGCTACAAATACACATGGAACTGCTGCATCATGATTATTACCGAAGCCTGGCTGAACACACTCACTCATCCCAGACGGCAGCTAGCAGCTAAGAGGGTAGGTGAATTTCAACTATTTTAACCTTTGTTAAGAGGCACAAAGACACTCTTGATCTTATGCCCCCATAACTGCCGTTTTAGCTAAGTGGGAGCTCTGGGCATTAGCTGTAGCAGCTCCGTGTTGCTAGTACTAATCCGGCTCGTTTTTTTTTCTATAGACAGTACTCACATAGGTATAGCGATCAAGATTAACGTAAACATTGCCCAGAGTTCTCCTATAAATTTACACAGAAACAGAAACACAGACTTAAGATGGTACATAAAAACACATTAAATGCAAAGCAATGCAAGTTTAAGCTACAATACACACCTTAGTTTATTCATCAGCCATTTCTGTTCATTTGGCCTAATTATGCTGTTTTGATAAAAACCAGTAAATTGATTATTACCTCTCCTCCACTCTGTAAGGAATAGCCTGGAAGAAGCTCATATCAGGCAGTCGGCCCCTTAAGTGTCTTGGCCGTTAAAGTTCAAGTTTATTTCACCTCTGACCTCAGCCAGCATCACATGCAACGTAAACCACACCCAACAGTGATGTCACAGGGTCCTGGTGTACATCTGGACCACGTTCAGCCCCAACGAAATGAGCAAACCGTTTGTTTGCAATGTAAAGGGCACTGTAGCTTAGAGGTTAAAGCGCCTGTCTCGTAAACAGGAGAGCCTGGGTTCAAATCCCAGCAGTGCCTGGTTATCAGTTGATTACCTCAACGCAGTGTTGTCACCAGCATTTAAATACAGTGACCCACTTGTTTTCAACAAGGACAAGAAACTTAATTTCTGATTTCCCAGAGCCCAAAAGTTATATTATTGAATGTAGGGCAAACACTGGAGAAATTGCCTTATACGATCCTAGGCCTAGGTTGCTGAATTTTTTTCCAAGTGTGCATATGTGGGTGTTCTGTTTAACTTTAAAGGCAAATTTTTTTTGCATTGTGCTTGTATTTTCTGTTTTAGATGCTCTTACACAGATGGGGACAGCCGCTGTCACCCAATTTACTTTTGCCCAGGCTGTGCAACAGTTGCTGCGCTATGCGCCAGACAAGGCAAGATGGACTGGACGACAAACCAGTCAGATGTCAGAGGACCATGAACTGTAAATATGCTAAAGAGGACAAATAATGTAATAAGTGGCTAATAAAATGAATTTGTTTTTACCATAAACAGTGTGGTGTGGTCAGTGTTTTAGGCTAGGCTATATAGGTATACAAGCTTTCAAATTTTCCATCACTTTTTAACATCCTGGCTGTAGATAAAGCAGGATATTCATTATAGGCTATTTAATTTAGGGCATTAAATTTTCGTATGCCTAGAAATACTTTTCTATGGCTTAATAATGACTGAAATTCCATTGAAATCATGTTGTTCAGTTGAAATTTTGAAATACCATTGAAATTCCGTTGATCTATGGACTTCAATGTTGTTTAAATATTAAAACAAAATGATGCAAAATGATGTAGAATCAACATCAGAGTTTGATGTTGATTCAATGATTTAATGTTGACAACGGAATGTTGATTTAACATAGTTTCAATGACTGTTTGCTATCTGGGACAGTACATGAGCAAATGTACTAAGTTACACTCAACCACTGATTTGATCTCATCTTATTAAAGGACAGTGGGTAAAATCTACTCTTAAAACATTTCTATTATTTTGAAGGGCAGAGGAGTGTAGCGGAAGTTGTGTTTGTGTTTCCGGGTCCCGGAAGATGCTACGACCTCCGTCTCATTGTTTGCATTTTAGCTCGTGTTGAGGACGGCGGAGTAACAGGCGCCAGTGTTTGGTGTCCTTCCAGAGAGAAACATCCCAAACTGCTGCATGAGGTTTTAAAACCTGAAACGGAGCTACAAAGAGCAGGTCTGTTTTCTTTCTCCGACCGGGAACGCGTTTACTGCTGTTGTTGCAGGGAGTCCGCGCGCTAAGCTAACGTTAGCTGCAGCTAGCTCCTGCAAACGTGTGTTATCGGATATGTTGTGAGCTCCGTGTTTTTCCTCAAATGCAGCTCGGGGAGAAGTTGAGGAGAGACACTTCGACATGGACTCTGAGAGGAAACTGTCAGCTGGCCAGCGGAGAGGTGGGAGACGTTTACAATGTTCTATATTCTTCTTCTATTTCTTCTTACCTAACGTTAACGTTACCCTGTTGTATGAGCTGGCTCTGGTTCATAATGCCATATAGCGTTTATTATTATTTATGTAACTGAAAAAGTACATTTATAAGTAAAAGCTGTTATCAATGCCTGAATTGGAGGACAGGAGGTGCTCCACTTTTCTCCACTTTTTGCCACATCTGATAAATTAATCTGCTATGCATAGCAACGGTCTGCTGTTCTTAGCAACGGTTTGTTATCAAGAATTAGCAGACTGCAAAATGCCTTCAAATCGATGTCAACAGACCTCTTTCACAGCAGACATGTTGACATATGATGTCATAGTAGGAAAAGCACAGGTGTTTTCAAAACCATTAATGATGGCTGCGTTCCACATGCTGACTCACTGAAAGAGCTTACTGGGACACTTGATGGAAATGAGCCATCGTTAAGGTTATCAACTTCAGCTGTGCTTTTCCTACTATGACAAGTCAACATGTCTGCTGGGAAACCGGTCCATGTACTGTATTACAGCCTAACGTTAGTCCAGCTGGGTTTGTTATGGGAAGTGAGGCTCTCCGTGTGTAGAAAAGTACTGTAAGCGGCAGCTGATACGGTGATGCGCATACTTTTCCATGGGTAGTGAATAGAGGTGTGAATCTTCGCTGATCTCCCGATTCAATTACGATTATTGTGTATTCGATTCGATATCTCGATGCATCACAATGCGTCAAATAAATTTTTCTATTAAAGCCATATAGGATATTTAATTCATAGCTTTGCAAACTTCAAAAACAAAACATTCCGCAGTGCTCAAATGCTACATAAATTGGATACATAAAACTACAGCACTGAGCACATGGCACTTCCTGAATGTGCAAAACATAACAGAATATGTAAACAGAAGGTTGTTAGGCCTACATTACATTAAATTAAAACAGAAATTATCGATTATAGCCCGGCCGATTATCGATGCAGCATCGTCTACGAGTCGATGCATCGATTATTTGATTAATTTCAACACCTCTAGTAGTGAAGCTACAGTAGTCCGTGTTTTATGTGCGCTGCAAAGACGAACTAAATCACCTGATTAATGCAACGTAATCGTGACATCTCCCGGCCATTTTTCACCGCAGAAAGCTGCTACCAGCCAGAGTAAAGCGAATATAGTTAGCCTAAAGGAACAATGCGTCTGTCCCAACCAACGTTACGGAGCCGCGGCGCTGGAAACGTAGTCAACCATTGTATTTATCTACTAGGGCTGGGCGATATGGAGAAAATGAAATGTCACAATATTTTATAACAAATACCTCTATCGATACCACAACGATATTGTAGTGTTGACAATTGTTGCTTTCACAAAATATTTATTCAATGAGATTTTTGATAAATAATCATCAGTAATGTGGATATAATGACTGAATGGGTAAAGGCAAATAATATAACAGTTACAACAGTCTGGTAAGTTCAGAAAATGACATAACTTTACTGTAATGCAGCTTTAAAACCAGAAAAAGACAACACTCATGCCATAATACGATATCCAAAATCTAAGTCGAAATCTAGTATCATATCACGATATCGATATATTGCCCAGCTCTATTATCTACCAAATGTCCCTCTCCAAAATCACTTCAGAAGAGTAGTCACAGCCTCACTTGCTTTGGTGTTTGTAAAGCATTAATGTTCAACAAAGAATGGTTCACATTAGAAGTGTTCCTTTTTCATTTTTATTTTCTTTGTAGAGGCACTCTCCAACAAAATCACCCCAGTACTCGAGAATGATTTATTATTTTCAATAGGCCTGGCAATATATCTATATTATATCGATATCGTGATATGAGACTAGATGTCATCTTAGATTTTGAATATCGTAATATGACATAAGTGTTGTCTTCCTGGTTTTTAAAGGTCCCATGACATGGTGCTCTTTGGATGCTTTTATATAGACCTTAGTGGTCCCCTAATACTGTATCTGAAGTCTCTTTTATATAGACCTTAGTGGTCCCCTAATACTGTATCTGAAGTCTCTTTTATATAGACCTTTTTTTTTTTTTTTTTTTTTTTATTTAGAATCTAATACATAGAACAAATTAAGAATTACAAAGACAAAACAAGCTTCAAAACACCCCCACCCACCCCTACCACCCTCCCATGTAGTCACACCACAATCACCACCACATTCAACTCCACATTCGTAGTGTTTTAACAAAAAAAAAACACTATAAAATAAAAAAAGCACAAAGCAAACAAAATAAAGAAACAACAAAGAAAAGAAAAAAAAAAAAAATTAATATAAATCAATCCTCTAATTCAAGTAAACAAACATTCCATTTCTTTTCATGTTCAATTATTCTGTTGTTATTCGTTGCTATGATTGTTTCCAGCATATGCTGATGATAAACTCTATTCTTAAAGTGTTTTATACATAAATTTGATGTAGTTTTAGCTTTAAAAATAAACATTTTACCTATCAAAACAATCATATTCAAAAGTGATTATCTTTTATATAGACCTTAGTGGTCCCCTAATACTGTATCTGATGCCGTGATGTCTCTCTCTCCCATAGGTTGGCCAAATCCTCTGGGCGGGCAAAGCAGAGAAAGGGGAGGTAACCTTGCTCCTCATGACCTCATAACAAGCAAGTTTCCAGATCGGCCTTTCTGAGCTTTCATTTTCTCAAAGGCAGAGCAGGATACTCAGGGCTCGGTTTACACCTATCACCATTTCAAGCCACTGGGGGACCATAGGCAGGCTGGGGGAACGCATATTACTGTAAAAAAACCTCATGAAGTGAAATTTTCATGCCATGGGACCTTTAAAGGCTGTGTTACAGTAAAGTGATGTCATTTTCTGAACTTACCAGACTGTTGTAACTGTTCTATTATTTGCCTTTGCCCACTTAGTATATCCACATTACTGATGATTATTTATCAAAAATCTCATTATGTAAATATTTTGTGAAAGCACCAATAGTCAACACTACAATATCGTTGCGGTATCTATCGATTTGGTGAGGTATTTGGTCAACAGTATCGTAATATTTGATTTTCTCCATATCGCCCAGCTTTAACTTCTTATATCATCTTGTAAAAATTAGTCCTTTTTTTATGATAAAATATATTTATTTATTATAGTAAAATTTTTTTTTTTTTCACCCTCTCCCACCCCCAACTAGGTCTCAACCATCTATTAAGTTCTGAAATAAGCTGTATATATATATATATATATATATATATATATATATATATATATATATATATATATATATATATATATATATATATATATATATATATATATATTAGGGCTGTCACTTTACCGCGTTATTAACGGCGTTAACGCAAACCCATTTTAACGGCGACAATTGTTTTATCGCGTGATTAACGCATAGACAGTTAAAGAAGGATTAACGTTCTTTCGGATCTAGCTAGACCCGCCCTACGAAGCAGCTCAATTGGTTGGAGTTAGGCATTTCACCTCGAGTGGTTAGGATAGCGGATTTGTCAGGGGATAGGACCTGAACAAATGGGGTTACGTCACCTTGGACGTCTTGCCATTAGTAGTGAGTGAAGGGCGACTTGCATATTACCGTAATTTCAGGAAGACCGGCTTGCCCGAGCAGCGTAATGTGGAAATCGTCCGCAGCGATTAGCAGACGATAGTGACTCCGGTCGATGAGAGAGCGAGTGTCTCCTCTGTTCTTCCTGACCACGATTGCAGGAAACCTGTAGTAGGAAAAGTTAGCCTCCTTGATTTTCGTTGGTTATGGGCAGAACCAGAAATAAATTCCGGGTAAAACCATGGTGGCGACCAGCTACCTTCGCCTCAGGCATGAGGCAGTACTATCAACAGTGGAAGAATTTAAGAACACTATTTTACATTATGTGACAGATTATTAGTTCCAGAGTGAGAATGTTAGTGTATTGAAATTGAACATACGTATGCTTTTGAAGTGACTTCAATTAAAAAAAACATTTGCTAAAGCAAGCCGATCCGCTTTTTCCATGTTGACAAGAGCATTAAATGAAAAAAATATAATGGGACGAATCAGGGGACATTAAGCAATGCAGCCGGCACCGCGA